>NC_074706.1:14145015-14445015 GCF_029448725.1 Salvelinus fontinalis
TGTCAACACCCAAAGTGGGTCGAAAGGAAAGGGACACATTTGACTCTTTGCGCGAGTCCATTGTACAACCAATCCATCAAACACAAATTCACAATGCAGACCCAAAACCTTTCTGCACACTCGCAGGGGCTCACACGGTCCCTACTACTCTGATATGTATTTTGATCCAGCTCCAAATCTAACAAAACTACTCAGTAAAGTAATTTACAATACCAGCACTCTCACTGCGTCCCTACCACTCCCAAACAGCTCTAGGTGGGACGGCAGGTATCCTAGTGGTTGCTGGCTCTGTTGTTCTGACCCTGAATAAGGCAGTTAACCCACTGTTCCCCGGTCATTGTAAATAAGAATTTGTTCTTAACTGACTAGTTAAATAAATGTTAAATAAATGAAATTGATCCAGCTCCAAATTGAATGAAAATAGACCAATAACCTAGACCTGTCATGCCCTGACCTTAGTATTCTTTGTTTTCTTTATTATTTTAGTTAGGTCAGGGTGTGACATGGGGAATGTTTGTGTTTGTCGGTTTTGGGTGATTATATGGTAAAGGGGGTGTTGGGTGTATTGTATGGGTTTGTGTGTAGTGCATGTGTCTAGCGTTGTCTATGTTGGTTTAGTTGTTTAGGAGAGTCTATGGTTGCCTGAATGAGTTCCCAATTAGAGACAGCTGATTTCTGTTGTCTCTGATTGGGAGCCATATTTAGGGTAGCCATAGGCTTTCATGTGATGTGGGTAATTGTCTATGTAGAACGTTTGTAGCCTGTGTGTGTATGTGCACAACGTTATTTAGCTTCACGGTCGTTTGTTGTTTTGTATAGTTTGTTAAAGTGTGTCGTGTTCGTTCATCTTCTTTAAATAAAAAGAGAAGATGTATCATTATTCCGCTGCATCTTGGTCCGTCTCTCCAGTACACGATCGTGACAGAATTACCCACCAAAGGATCAAGCAGCGTGAATTGGAGCAGTGGCCTGCTACACAGGATTATTGGAGTTGGGAGGAAATATTGGACGGAGAAGATCCATGGGCACAGCCGGGAGAATATCGCCGTCCCAAAGCTGAGCTGGAGGCAGCGAAAGCAGAGAGGCGGCGATATGAGGAGGCAGCACGGAAACAAGGCTGGAACCCCGTAAGTCAAACCCAAAAATTTCTTGGGGGAGGGCTCTCGGGTAGTTTAGTTGGGTCAGTCGGGAGACGTGAGCCAACTCCTCCTGCTTACCGTAAGGAGCCGGTGAGGGCGGATTTGGAGGTGAGCGACGCAGAGACAGTAAAGGAATTAATGGAGAAATTGGAGGAGAGAGTTATGAGGGATGTACTGGTTTGGTGCATGAGGCACGGCATCCGTCCGAATGAGCGTGTTGGTGAGTTAATGTCACCGGGAACAGCTCTCCATACTCGTCCTGAGGTGCGTGCTAGCCGTCTGGTTAAGACAGTGCCTACAGCACGCACAAAGCCTCCTGTGTGTCTCCAGAGTCCTGTGCGTCCTGTTACTGTTCCTCCACGTACTAGCCCTGTGGTGCGTGTCTCCAGCACATTACCACCAGTGCCTACACCACGCACCAAGCCTTCTGTGTGTCTCCAGAGTCCTGTACGCACTGTTCCTTCTCCCCGTACTCGCCCTGATGTGCGGGTCCTCAGCCCGGTACCACCAGTACCGGTACCACGCACAAGGCCTATAGTACGCCTTGAGAGTCCAGTATGCCCTGTTCCTTCTCACCGCACTAGCCCTGAGAAGCGTGTTCCCAGCCCGATACCACCAGTGCCGGCACCACGCACCAGGCCTACAGTGCGCCTCAGCCGGCAGGAGTCTGCCGTCTGCACAGCGATGCCTGAACTGCCCGTCTGCCAAGCGCCATCTGAGCCATCCGTCTCCCCAGCGCCATCTGAGCCATCCGTCTCCCCAGCGCCATCTGAGCCATCCGTCTCCCCAGCGCCATCTGAGCCGCCCGTCTGCCATGAGCCTGCAAAGCCGCCCGTCTGCCATGAGCCTGCAAAGCCGCCCGTCTGCCATGAGCCTGCAAAGCCGCCCGTCTGCCATGAGCCTACTGAGCCGTCCGCCAGACAGGAGCCGCTAGAGCCGCCAGCCAGACAGGAGCCGCTAGAGCCGCCAGCCAGACAGGAGCCGCTAGAGCCGCCAGCCAGACAGGAGCCGCCAGAGCCGCCAACCAGACAGGATCTGCCAGAGCCGCCAACCAGACAGGATCTGCCAGAGCCGCCAACCAGACAGGATCTGCCAGAGCCGCCAACCAGACAGGATCTGCCAGAGCCGCCAACCAGACAGGATCTGCCAGAGCCGCCAACCAGACAGGATCTGCCAGAGCCGCCAACCAGACAGGATCTGCCAGAGCCGCCAACCAGACAGGATCTGCCAGAGCCGCCAACCAGACAGGATCTGCCAGAGCCGCCAACCAGACAGGATCTGCCAGAGCCGCCAACCAGACAGGATCTGCCAGAGCCGCCAATCAGACAGGATCTGCCAGATCAGTCAGTCAGCCATGAGCAGCCAGATCCGTCAGCCAGCCATGAGCAGCCAGATCCGTCAGTCAGCCATGAGCAGCCAGATCCGTCAGCCAGCCATGAGCAGCCAGATCCGTCAGCCAGCCATGAGCAGCCAGATCCGTCAGCCAGCCATGAGCAGCCAGATCTGTCAGCCAGCCATGGGCCGTCCCTCAGTCCGGAGCTGCAGTCCCTCAGTCCGGAGCTGCCATTCCTCAGTCCGGAGCTGCCATTCCTCAGTCCGGAGCTGCCATTCCTCAGTCCGGAGCTGCCATTCCTCAGTCCGGAGCTGCCATTCCTCAGTCCGGAGCTGCCCCTTATCCTGGTGCTGCCCCTTACCCTGGTGCTGCCCCTTACCCTGGTGCTGCCCCTTACCCTGGTGCTGCCCCTTACCCTGGTACTGCCCCTTACCCTGGTACTGCCCCTTACCCTGGTACTGCCCCTTACCCTGGTACTGCCCCTTAGTCCGGAGCTGCCCCTTAGTCCGGAACTGCCCCTTAATGCTATGGGGTTAATGTGGAGGGGGGTCATTTGGAGGAAGCTAAGGAGGCGGTTAGGGACTGTGGTGACGTGGGGACCACGACCAGAGCCGGAGCCGCCACCGTGGATGGAAGCCCACCCAGACCCTCCCCTAGACTGGTTAATGGTGCGCCCGGAGTTCGCACCTTAAGGGGGGGGTTATGTCATGCCCTGACCTTAGTATTCTTTGTTTTCTTTATTATTTTAGTTAGGTCAGGGTGTGACATGGGGAATGTTTGTGTTTTGTCGGTTTTGGGTGATTATATGGTAAAGGGGGTGTTGGGTGTATTGTATGGGTTTGTGTGTAGTGCATGTGTCTAGCGTTGTCTATGTTGGTTTAGTTGTTTAGGAGAGTCTATGGTTGCCTGAATGAGTTCCCAATTAGAGACAGCTGATTTCGGTTGTCTCTGATTGGGAGCCTTATTTAGGGTAGCCATAGGCTTTCATGTGATGTGGGTAATTGTCTATGTAGAGCGTTTGTAGCCTGTGTGTGTATGTGCACAACGTTATTTAGCTTCACGGTCATTTGTTGTTTTGTATAGTTTGTTAAAGTGTGTCGTGTTCGTTCATCTTCTTTAAATAAAAAGAGAAGATGTATCATTATTCCGCTGCATCTTGGTCCGTCTCTCCAGTACACGATCGTGACAAGACCAGGTATTCCCAAACAGGGTACGCGCAATGCCGTTGGGGGTACGCCAAATAAAAATGAGATTCACATTTTTGTTTAAATGTAAAAAAAAATACACTTTTTTTTAATCACCTGAGTAGCCTCATTTCACTGCCAAAAATAAAATTTAACCTTATAGCGTTCAGCAAAATAACAACACAATGTCAAATACAGGTAGCCTAGTAAAATAATTAACATCCAATCACATTAACCGTTACTCTCTCGCGGGAATTCCACTAACGGTCCGTATGTAGCTGCTGCTCATGTTGGTATCTGCACTGATGGCGCAAAAGCCATGACAGGGAGACATAGTGGAGTGGTAACGCTCGTACAAGCAGTTGCTCCCAACGCCACTTGGGTACACTGCAGCATCCACCGAGAGGCTATTGCTGCCAAGGGAATGCCTGACAGCTTGAAAGATGTTTTGGACAATACAGTGAAAATGGTTAACTTTGTTAAAGCAAGGCCCCTGCACTATGCAATGATAGGGACAGCGCTTTTATCAGCGATTTTATCATCTTTTATGCACTGGTTATCAAGGGGCAAAGTATAAACACTTTTTTAAATTGAGACGTTTTCTTTGCTGACCATCATTTTCACTTGTCTGACTGCTTGCATGATGAGTTTCTCACACAACTGGCCTATCTGGGTGATGTTTCTTCTCGCCTGATCTAAATCTAGGATGACAGGGACTCTCCGTAACTATATTCAATGTGCGGGACAAATTTGAGGCTATGATTAAGAAGTTGGAGCTATTTTCTGTCTGCATTAATAAAGACAACACACAGGTCTTTCCATCATTGTATGATTTTTTGTGTGCAAATGAACTCAAACTTACGGACAATGTCAAATGTGATATAGCGAAGCACCTGAGTGAGTTGGGTGCACAATTACGCAGGTACTTTCCCGAAACGGATGACACAAACAACTGGATTCGTTATACCGTTCATGGCCCTGCATCCAGTCCACTTACCGATATCTGAACAAGAGAGCCTCATCGAAATTGCAACAAGCGGTTCTGTGAAAATTGAATTTATTCAGAAGCCACTGCCAGATTTCTGGATTGGGCTGCGCTCAGAGTATCCTGCCTTGGCAAATCGTGCTGTTAAGACACTGATGCCCTGTGCAACCACGTACCTATGTGAGAGTGGATTCTCGGCCCTCACTAGCATGAAAACTAAATACAGGCACAGACTGTGTGTGGAACATTATTTAAGACTGAGACTCTCTCCAATACAACCCAACGTTGCAGAGTTATGTGCATCCTTTCAAGCATACCCTTCTCATTAACCTGTGGTGAGTTATTCACAATTTTCAATGAACAAATTAGGTGTTAAATGTAAGATGGTTAAATAAAGAGCAAAACTATTGATTATTATTATATTATTATTTGTGCCCTGGTCCTATAAGAGCTCTTTGTCACTTCCCACGAGCCAGGTTGTGACGAAAACTCACACACTTTCTTATGTTTAATAAATGTATAGTGTATAGTGTGTGTGTGTGTGTGGCAGGCTTACAAGGATGGCAAAAAACAACATTTGAGAGTGTGCTGCCTATAAAAAAAGGGACTATAAAAAGTTTGGGAACCAGTGCACCACTGCCCTAGACCAATACCCTACCCTTCACGAGCATAGTGGACACTTACATTATGCCAAGCCCGTGGTGATGTCACCACAATCAATGTCCCCAGTCCACTAAAGAAACAAGGGACAGTTAAAGTAAATGATCAAACTCTCATTAATTGGGCCATGCCCACTATGAGAATTGTGGGTAATTAAGACGTCGACCTTTGCGTGTCAATCAGTAACATTACAACAGAAAAGGAAGAGAAGTGTGTGGTTGGTGTGTGTGTGTGTGTGTGTGTGTGTGTGTGTGTGTGTGTGTGTGTGTGTGTGTGTGTGTGTGTGTGTGTGTGTGTGTGTGTGTGTGTGTGTGTGTGTGTGTGTGTGTGTGTGTGTGTGTGTGTGTGTGAGTGAGTGAGTGAGTGAAAGGGAGTGTGCTGGAGAGACATTTATATCACAGGATGTTGGTGGCACCTTAATTGGGGAGGACGGGCTCGTGGTAATGGCTGGAAGTGAATGAGTGGAATGGTATCAAATACATCCAACACATGGTTTCCAAGTATGATGGCTGCCATTTTATGGGCTCCTAAGCAACTGTGCTATTCTGTTTGGGTTTTTTTGCATTTTTTTGTAACTAATTTTGTACATAATGTTGCTGCTGCCGTCTCTTATGACCGAAAATAGTTTCTGGACATCAGAACCTCGAACTGGACAAATATGTTTTCTTTAAAGAGTCCGACGCGAAGGATATGCTGCTTCCTGGAGACCAGGCCCAAATCCCTGTCATTCGTGTGAAGAAAAGATGGAAATGCAGGGGAGAATTCGAATCCCAGAGAATTTGTCGGCGAGTGAGTTAACCACCACTACCCTTGGTATTATTGGCCAACGTGCAATCATTGGAAAACAAACTGGACGATTTACAATTAAGACTATCCTACCAACAGGACATAAAAAAAATGTATATCTTATGTTTCACCGAGACTTTGTTGAACAACGACACGGATAATGTAGAGCTGGCTGGCTTCTCCGTGTTTCGGCAGGACAGAGCAGCTACATACATTTACATTACATTTAAGTCATTTAGCAGACGCTCTTATCCAGAGTGACTTACATTTAACTTTTTTTATTTTTTTTGTCAGCTCGGGGATTTGAACTTGCAACCTTTCGGTTACTAGCCCAACGCTCTAACCACTAGGCTACCTCTTACCCTTACATCTGGTAAGACTAGGGGCGAAGGTGTGTGACTAAGTTTCGAGGTATTGCTCGCCTGAGGTAGAATACCTCATGATAAGCTGTAGACCACACTATCTACCTAGAGAGTTCACATCTATATTATTCGTAGCTTTCTATTTACCATCACAAACCAATACTGGCACTAAAACCACACTCAAACATCTGTAAGGCCATAAGAAAACAGGAAAATGCTCATCCAGAAGCGGGGCTCCTAGTGGCCGGGACTTTAATACAGGCAAACCTAAATCAGTTTTATCTCATTTCTACCAGCATGTCCCATGTGCAACCAGAGAGAAAAAAAACTCTAGACCACCTTTACTTCACACACAGAGATGCATACAAAGCTCTCCCTCGCCCTCCATTTGGCAAATCTGACAATAATTCTCCTGATTCCTGCTTACAAGAAAAAACTAAAGCAGGAAGTAGCAGTGACTTTCTCAATACAGAAGTGTTCACTTCAGGACTTTATTGCGAGCACAGACTGGAATATGTTCGGGGAGTCATCCAATGGCATTGATGAGTATACCACCTCAGTCACCGGCTTCATCAATAAGTGCATCAACGACGTCGTCCCCACAATGACCGTACATACATTTCCCAACCAGAAGCCATGGATAACAGGCAACATCCGCATAAAACTAAAGGCTAGCGCTGCTAGGAGCGGGAAACTAATTTGGACGCTTATAAGAAATCCTGCTATGCCCTCAGAAGAACCATCAAACAGGCAAAGCATCAATACAGGACTAAGATTTAATCCTACTACACTACTACATCCGATATGGCAGGGCTTGAAAACTATTTCGGACTATAAAAGGAAAACTCAGCCGCGAGCTGCCCAGTGACGCGAGCCTACCAGACGAGCGAAATGCCTTTTATGTTCGCTTTGAGGTAAGAAACAATGAAGCATGCATGAGAGCACTAGCTGTTCCAGACAACTGTGTGATCACACTCTCCCTAGCCGAACAATATCTTTAATAAACAGGTCAACATTCACAAAGCCGCGGGGCCAGAAGGATTACCAGGACGTGTACTCAAAGCATGTGCGGACCAACTGGCAAGTATCTTCACTGACATTTTTAACCTCTCCCTGGCCGAGTCCATAATACCTGCATATTTCAAACAGACCCCCATAGTCCCTGTGCCCAAGAAAGAGAAGGTAACCAGCCTAAATAATTACCACCCCGTAGCACTCAAGTTGGTTGTCATGAAGTGCTTTGAAAGGCTGGTCATGGCTCACATCAACACCATCATGCCAGAAACCATACACTCACACATACCACCCCAACAGATCCACAGATGACACAATCTCAATCACACTCCAGGAACACCTTGTGAGGATGCTGTTCATTGACTACAGCTCAGCGTTCAACACAGTAGTGCCCACAAAGCTCATCACTAAGCTAAGGACCCTGGGACTAAACACCTCCCTCTGCAACTGGATCCTGGACTTCCTGACGGGCCGCCCCCCCCCCAGGTGATAAGGGTAGGTAACAACACATTTGCTACGCTGATCATTAACACCGGGAACCCCAGGAGTGCGTCTTAGTCCCCTCGTGTACTCCCTGTCCACCCACGACTGTGTGGTCAAGCACGACTCCAACACCATCATTACGTTTCCTGACGACACAACAGACGGTAGGCCTGATCACCGACAACGATGAGACAGTCTATAGGGAGGAGGTCAGAGACCTGTCTGTGGTGCCAGGACAACAACCTCTCTCTCAATGTGAGCAAGACAAAGGAGCTGATCGTGGACTATAGGAAAGGGCCGAACACTTCCCCATTAACATTGAGAGTACTGAAGTGGAGCGGGTCGAGAGTTCCAAGTTCCTTGGTGTCCACATCACCAACAAACTATCATTGTCCAAACACACTAAGACAGGGGTGAAGAGGGCACGACAACATGTTTTCCCCCTCAGGAGGCTGAAAAGATTTGGCATGGGTCCCCAGATCCTCAAAAAGTTAAACAGCTGCAGCCCTACACATTGACTCAGTACAGTGTATATAGCCTCATTATTGTTACGTACATTTATTGTGTTACTTTTTGATCCAATTATTATTTTTTATATATTTTTTACTTTAGTTTATTTAGTAAATATTTTATTAACTCTATTTCTTGAACTGCATTGTTGGTTAAGGGCGTGCAAGTAAGCATTTCACAGTATACCTGTTGTATAAGGCGCAAGTGACAAATGCAATTTGATTTGATTTGATTCGTTTGATGCCATTCCATTCGCTCCGTCCCAGCCGTTATGATGAGCCGTCCTCCCCTCAGCAGCCTCCGCTGATTTACATGTACCTTTTGGTCATTTAGCAGGCCCTCTTATCCAGTGCTACTTTACAGTCAGTGCATTGAACTAAGGTTGGTAAGACAACCAATCACAGTCAAGTAAATAAAGCAGCTCTCAGTGAATACAGTGCTAGTAGGAAAAAAAGAAGTGAGTGTTAGTGCGAGGAAGAACAACTACGGTAGTCCCTCGGTCAGAAAAGAGAGCGAGAGGAGTCTAATAAATATCCAAGCTGCGTGTCTCTCCAAGTCCTCCTTTGGCCTGCTGGGTAAACCCATTTTCTGCACAGAGCCGAGAGCATCTATCTACAAAGCAAACAGAGCAGGGGCGGCTAGGCTTACACATATAATCATTCCTTACACTACGAGCTATCTGAAAGGTCCCCAATTGCCCACATTCGCCCACATCCACACTCAAATGCCTCGGGTGACATTACAGCGTTTCAATAGCGATATAGATAGTTCAAGGTGAGGAGAAAAGGGTAAATTATCATTGCGATTGTGTAGGTAGTATTACCGGGGTGTGAATGACAGTTATTGTGAAGGAGTGCTTTGGAGTGCTTTGAAAAGGTCGCCCAAACTGTCTTTGGGGCTGTCACAGGAGGAAACAGACATTTTCTCCAAACTGCCTCGAGGAGCTGTGTGTGTGCATGTGTGTCCAGCATAATGGTTGAGAGGAACCGTGCATGTGTGTCTTTCGGAGGTCTTGGGTGAAAAGCGGAAGTCACATTTTGGTCGGACCTTGTGTGCAAGTGAACAATAAAGTGATCTTAATTTGAGTCTATTGTGAAGGACATAGTACCAACGAACTAAAAACATTTCCATGGATCTAAAATACCAAATTAAGTGACATGGTGGATTGACTTACCTATGGAAGGTATTCAAATTGAAGGTGCAGAAGGAACACATATGGGGAAGAGAGAGAAAAGAGAGGTAGCATTAGAATGACTAGCAACATATAGCTGAAATACGCTTTGAGACAGACACAGTATGCAATGCAGTTTCATGGCTTGCCCTGTATAAACTGTATATTCCATTCACAATGAGCCCGCGGTCCCATTCATTCATCCCACTGGGTCTTCATTCTGGCTCTGCGCAGAGACAAAATAAAGGTGAAAAGGGGGGACTTGTGTGTGTATGTGTCCATCTGTGTGTGTGTGTGCGGTGTGTGTTAGTGTGTCTGGGTGTTAATGTGTGTGTTTGTGCGTGTGGATGTGGGTGTGTGTGTGCTTGTGTTTTTGTGTGTGCCCCACTCTTACCGCGGCACACACATTGTGGGATGGAAGGAGGACAGGCACAGAGTCATGCTGCTCGCCTCACACACGTTTAAACACACACGTGAACGTGTTCACTCCGCCAGTCTACCTTTATATATGATAGGGTGAGAGGTCAGGAGAAAAGAGCTTGAGTAAAGAAGAAGAAAAGAGACAAGGCACGTGCGATATTAATCAGACTCTCTTCCTCTCTCCCCCTCTCTCTCTTGCTCTCTCCCTCCCTCTCCTGCTCTCTCCCATCTACCACTCCTCTCCTCTTTTCCCCTGCCTCTCTCTTTCTCTCCTATCTGCCTCTCCTCTCTCTCCCTCTCTCCCTACTGTTCCACCTGACGCTCTGGCTATTAAATCCCCGAGCCCCACTGACTGAGCAGGGTAACCCAGGTCAGAGCCTCGCTACAGCAGCCGATAGACTGCAGCTAGCCGGGCGGGGAGGGATGCAGAGAGGTAGGCATGTCAGGTTGAAATGTATCCTGCCTCGAGTCTGGAATCAAATAGTGTTCAAAGCCTCATACCCGTGTGGCATGCCGATACAATTTCTCTTTGACCCCAGAGTGGAGTGTGGAGGGAGGGAAGAAGAGGGAGGGATGGTGGTTCTATAAGGAGTCCTATGTGAGTTGCAGCTCTGTGATATTTGAGTGAGGTTTGACATTGGAGGGGTGGTAGGATCACAGACAAGGATTGTGTGTGTGTGTGTGTGTGTGTGTGTGTGTGTGTGTGTGTGTGTGTGTGTGTGTGTGTGTGTGTGTGTGTGTGTGTGTGTGTGTGTGTGTGTGTGTGTGTGTGTGTGTGTGCGTGCGTGTGTGTGTGTGTGTGTGTGTGTGTGTGTGTGTGTGTAAGAACGTGAGAGAGAAATATGAACCACAGCAGGAAGTGGGCTAGTCCATCCAGCCATGCCTGCATCCCAAATGGCACCCTTATTCACGTTATAGTGCACTAATTATAAGTAGTTTACAGTGGAGTGCAAATATAATCATACGTGGTGGAATTATATATTATCATTTGATTCTGATCCACGATCTTCCTCCCTATGTTGGGGAGAGGGAGATCATTCTCTAGGGTTGCTGTCAGTCTACCCAACTGGAGGTCCACAGGGAAACCTAACGAGCTAGCAAATAACTAGAAGGACGCCTTATCGCCCTAACTTAGAGCCAGTTACAATTTCCCTTCCCGGCTAGTCTCCTAAACAAACGCAAAGGAAAGCGTGGAGAGAGGAGGCTGTTGCTATTCAGAGTGCCATGCCCTATTGGTTTGTGTGTGTGTGTGTGTGTGTGTGTGTGTGTGTGTGTGTGTGTGTGTGTGTGTGTGTGTGTGTGTGTGTGTGTGTGTGTGTGTGTGTCCGTCCAGCACTTTGACAATGGGAAAATGGGAAGAGACAGTGGCATTTATCTGCACCTTCCCCTCTAACAGAACAGACGGAACAGGAAAATCAAACGAGAGAGAGAGAGAGAGAGAGAGAGAGAGAGAGAGAGAGAGAGAGAGAGAGAGAGAGAGATGTTGTTGCATGGCAACCATACTGTCAGTTTCAGTATCCCAATATGCAGATTCACTTCTAAACACGAGCTAACGTGATGCACACTCTCTCTTTTCTCGCTGTGTGCGCGCGCGTGTGTTCGCGTGAGCGCATGTGTGCATGCTTGTGTGGACAGCTGGACACAAGCCCTGGTCACAATGGCTGCAGCTTTGAGACCCTTTCTTCATCCGCCGCTGTAGCCACAACAACACAAACAAACAGCTCATTCAAAATCCCATTGGAAAAACACCCAGGAGCCTGAATAAGTCCACTATATGAACAATCACAACCAAACATATCGCGCCCACATGACTAAATGTATGTAGTTGAATCCTTGTGATGTTCTGGTCTATTAATGTCATGATGTATGTTTCGTTTGGACCCCAGGAAGAGTAGATGTTGCACGTGCAGTATCTAATGGGAATCCTAATAAAAACACAACAAATCCTAGCCAGCAGCTTTGTAATACACTGATACAATTTAGCAGACACTTTTATCTGAAGCTACTTACAGTGACGAGCACAGGTGGTCCCGGGAATTGAACCCACCTTGCACTGCAAGCGTCAAGCTCTACAAACTGAGCTACAGAAGACTACAGTGACGTACAGGGACTACATTGGGTGCTAAGCGAGTGGCACTGACCTCAAAGGGGAGCCTGAATCAGTCTACTACAGTCACATTCATTTTTATTTATTTATTTATTTACCGTTATTTTACCAGGTAAGTTGACTGAGAACACATTCTCATTTGCAGCAACGACCTGGGGAATAGTTACAGGGGAGAGGAGGGGGATGAATGAGCCAATTGTAAACTGGGGATTATTAGGTGACCATGATGGTGACCATGACCATAATAATCAAAACTAAACATAATGTCACATTGTTCAACTTTTGATAAACACTACTGTACAACACCTATTGCAGGATTCCACTGATACTGCGCCGAGCGTGTTTTAATGAATTCAATGCAATGCAAGTTACTTCGCGGCTTTGCCTTCAGTGATGACGAAGCTTCGACCTCATGTATTAATCATCCCATTAGAATGTGTGTAGTGAGGCCTCCCAGGTGGCGCAGTGGTCTAGGGCACTGCATCGCAGTGCTAACTGCGCCACCAGAGTCTCTGGGTTCGCGCCCAGGCTCTGTCGCAGCCGGCCGCGACCGGGAGGTCCGTGGGGCGACGCACAATTGGGCTAGCGTCGTCCGGGTTAGGGAGGTTTTGGCCGGTAGGGATATCCTTGTCTCATCGCGCTCCAGCGACTCCTGTGGCGGGCCGGGCGCAGTGCGCGCTAACCAAGGGGGACAGGTACACAGTGTTTCCTCCGACACATTGGTGCGGCTGGCTTCCGGGTTGGAGGCGCGCGGTGTTAAAGAAGCAGTGCGGCTAGGTTGGGTTGTGCTTCGGAGGACGCATGGCTTTCGACCTTCGTCTCTCCCGAGCCCGTACGGGAGTTGTAGCGATGAGACAAGATAGCAATTACTAGCGATTGGATACCACGAAAATTGGGGAGAAAAGGGGGTAAAAAAATAAATAAAAATAAATAAATAAAGAATGTGTGTAGTGTGATAATGACGCTCTATCTATACTGGGTTGTGATGTTTGCCCGATCTAAAGGGCCTCCACAGAGGGAAGAGATGCATTGTGGGTTGTGGTGTGTGTGATTGTATGTGTGTGTGTGTGTGTGTGTGTCGGGCGTTGGCTTCCCCACTGCTTCCCGCATGGGGCTGTAGGTAGCAACAGTGCTGCACTGCTCTACGTAGAGAGTGGAAAGGCCCAAAGGCAACTCAGAGGGGTATAATTGATGCTCTTTCTTGCTCAAATGGCTGGAATTTAACCTTACAACACAGTGGAGGGGTCACTCCACAGCTCACTAATACCATCAATGACTTACTGTTACAGCACACACACACACACACACACACACACACACACACACACACACACACACACACACACACACACACACACACACACACACACACACACACACACACACAATGAATTTGATCAAGCTACGTAGCCTACTGATTCCTTCTTGATGAACGGTTTGTTGTTTCTCTGTAATACTAACCAATAGCAATTTTATGAAGTTGGCTTTGGCTAGCCAGCTGGATAGGTTCCCCATCTCCCGACCTCATAACTAGCTTCCAAGCCACTTCAGGCTGCGTATCAATCAAGTTAGAGTAGGTTGTTTCACTATCCTAGCTGGCATGCCTGCTAGCAATATTATGCGCATATTTTTAGCAGATAATTATATTTAGGGTTATGTTATACCAGTGTGGCAGTTGTACTAAACTGCTAAAGCATAAAAGTTATTAGAATCAATGTGCATCATTCATTAACTTTTTACATAGAATTAGGCATAATGACTATGGCTCTAGATTGCAGGAAATATACACTTCTCCAACCTCCCCCCATCCATCCACACATACTTTGTGCCCCCTCTGAAATAATGTGCGCGTGACGCCCCTGCACCTCCAAACACACATGCTGCTCTGCTGCATGTGCACAGTAAGCGGTGTCATTTATGGTGGAAAGAAAGTGCACCGGAGAAAAATGTCATTGTAGTCCGTAGGGTCATGTGGGAAGTCGAAAGGTAACGTGTTGTTAATAAGGTCACATGGAAACCATTAATTAGAGCATTTGTCACACAACACAATTGTTTCTTTGCCTGTGACTTGATGGCATTTTGTAAGCCAGCAACAAAGGGAAATATAGGGGGTTTGTGGTGCACAGTTGTGGCAGTGAACGCACACACACACACTATAGCCAGGAGCTCTGTGTGTGTTTTTTCAAATATGGCACAAACACACACACACACACACACACACACACACACACACACACACACACACACACACACACACACACACACACACACACACACACACACACACACACACACACACACACACACACACACTTAATTACCAATTAAGATGTGGACATCTATTGTTTTTATGCACCTAAATAATGGGCTCCCGAGTGGCGCGGCGGTCTAAGGCACTGCATCTCATTGCTTGAGGTGTCACTACAGAATCCAGGCTGTATCACACCCATGTGTGATTGGGAGTCCCTTGGGGTGGCACACAATTGGCTCAGCGTTGCCGGTGTAGGCTGTCATTGTAAATAAGAATTTGATCATAAATGACTTGCCTCTTAAATTAAGAAACATTTTTGGGGTGCCCTTTATTTTTTCAGCACCTTCCCCACCAAAATGTTAGTGCATGGCCCTGAGGCCAGTCCATTCTCTCCCTCCATCACTCCCTCCATCGCCCTCCTCTTTTTTTAATAAAGCCAACAAATCAATCAAAGGGAAAGTGGCCTTTAAGTATCTTGTGAGATGATTCATAGAGGAGCGTATATAAAATCAACCTTTTTTTCCTTTCACTGGTCTAGCAGACACCTCTATTGTTGCTTTCTCTCTCTCTCTCTCTCTCTCTCTCTCTCTCTCGCTTCCTTTCAGCTCTTCTGTGAGTCTTCATCTTTATTTATACTGAGGTAATGTGTGTGTGTGTGTGTGTGTGTGCGTGTGTGTGTGTGTGTGCGTGTTAGGGGGGGGGGTGTGGCATGACAATTTGTGGGATTGCGAGTCTCATTTGAGTTCATTATTCCACAACAGAAGAAGTCAGAAGCCCTGCATGCGTTCATTATTTTAAGTAGCTCCTCTTTTTTTCTGCTGCATTGCAGATTTCTTCCCCCCCTCACTTCAATATATTCAACTCGGTTCACCGAATAGAGGTCGGTTGCAAAACGGAGAGAGAGAAAAAACACGTAGTAAAAACATTATATATTTATCAAAGGCACTAATACCCTGAATAGCATGAAAATAGTGCAAAGCAACTGGATTTATATCATATTCTGAATGTAACCGATAAGCTATACAGCTAGCTGTACTACCACCCTCTCTCCCCTTGTCATAAATACATGTTATTCTTCTTTCTCTCTCCCCCCTTTTGATTCTTTTCCAATGGAAAATTGCTGGTGCATTTTCATTATGTCTTTGATTCTGCTCATATGCTCCCTTACAATGTACAAACACCTGTTGCTGTTGATATACCATATTATACACAATATAACGTGCACACCTGATACTGTCTTTTCTATTTACCGTACGTCCAGTAATACAGGGTATGAAAATGTCAACATTTGTACACGGTTAGACAAAGAAATCAAACAGACAAACCCATTTTGACTATATATTGTCCCTACCTATATATTGTCCATACTGGCTATACACCACATATTTATATTCCGGACTCTAACATTGCACGTTACGATATTTCCTAATTTCTTGTTTCTTGTTCTTCTTCTCTCATTTTTTACCTTCTTTTTGGGATTATTTGTATATTAGTATTTTACAATTGACATTGACTGCACTGCTGGAGCCAGAAACACAAGAATTTCAACTCACCTGCTTTAACATCTGAAAATCTGTGTATGTGACAAATTGCAGAAGATTAAATAAGGATCGATCTGCAGAATATCCCAGAACAAACCGTATGCATATTGTCACACCCGGATCTGTTTCGGCCTGTCTTTGTTCTTGTCTCCACTCCCCTCCAGGAGTCGCCAATCTTACCCATTACCCCCAGTGTACTTATACCTGTGTTCTCTGTTTGTCTGTTGCCAGTTAATTTTGTTTCATCAAGCCTACCAGCTTTTTCCCGTGCTCCTGTCTTTCTCTAATTCCAGTTGTCTAGTTTTCCTGTGTTTGACCATTCTGCCAGGCCTGACCCTGAGTCTGCCTGCCGATCTGCACCTTGTCACACACCCCTGGATAACTGACCTCTGCTTGCCCTGACCGTGAGCCTGTCTGCCGTTCTGTAAATGTTGGACTCTGCTCTGGACTAATGGCCTCTGCCTACGCTTGACCTGTCCTTTGCCTGACCCCGTTTCTTTCTTCTTAAACTTACTTAGAAACTGTCTGCATCTGGATCTTCTCCTGAGCCCTGATACATACAGTTGAAGTGGGAAGTTTACATACACTTAGGTTGGAGTCATTAAAACTCGTTTTTCAACCACTCCACACATTTTTTGTTACAAAACTATATTTTTGGCAAGTCGGTTAGGACATCTACTTCGTGCATGACACAAGTAATTTGTCCAACAATTGTTTACAGACAGATTATTTCGCTTATAATTCACTGTATCACAATTCCAGTGTCAGAAGTTTACATTCACTAAGTTGACTGTGCTTTTAAACAGCTCCAGAAAATGATGTCATGGCTTTAGAAGATTCTGATAGGCTAATTGGCATCATCTGAGTCAATTGGAGGTGTACCTGTGGATGTATTTCAAGGCCTACCTTCAAACTCAGTGCCTCTTTGCTTGGCAACATGGGAAAATCAAAAGAAATCTACCAAGACCTCAGAAAATAAATTGTAGACCTCCACAAGTCTGGTTCATTCTTGGGAGCAATTTCCAAACACCTGAAGGTACCACGTTCATCTGTACAAACAATAGTACGAAAGTATACAATCCATGGGACCATGCAGCCGTCATACCGCTCAGGAAGGAGACGCGTTCTGTCTCCTAGAGATGAACGTACTTTGGTGCAAAAAGTGCAAATCAATCACAGAACAACAGCAAAGGACCTTGTGAAGATGCTGGAGGAAACAGGTACAAAGGTATCTATATTCACAGTAAAACTAGTCCTATATCGACATAACCTGAAAGGCCGCTCAGCAAAGAAGAAGCCACTGCTCCAAAACCGCCATAAAAAGCCAGACTACGGTTTGCAACTGCACATGGGGACAGAGATCGTACGTTTTGGAAAAATGTCCACTGGTCTGATGAAAAATAATAGAACTGTTTGGCCATAATGACTATCGTTATATTTGGAGGAAAAAGGGGGAGGCTTGTAAGTCGAAGAACACCACCATCCTAACTGTGAAGCATGGGGGTGGCAGCATCATGTTGTGGGGGTGCTTTGCTGCAGGAGGGAGTGGTGCACAAAATAGATGGCATCATGAGGAACGAAAATTAGGTGGATATATTGAAGCAATATCTCAAGACATCAGTCAGGAAGTTAAAGCTTGGCCACAAATGGGTCTTCCAAATGGACATTGACCCTAAGCATACTTCCAAAGTTGTGGCAAAATGGCTTAAGGACAACAAAGTCAAGGTATTGGAGTGGCCATCACAAAGCCCTGACCTCAATCCTATAGAACATTTGTGGGCAGAACTGAAAAAGTGTGTGCGAGCAAGGAGGCCTACAAACCTGACTCAGTTACACCAGCTCTGTCAGGAGGAATGGGCCAAAATTCATCCAACTTATTGTGGGAAGCTTGTGGAAGGCTACCCGTAACGTTTGACCCAAGTTAAACACATTTCAAAACAATGCTACCAAATACTAATTGAGTGTATGTCAACTTCTGACCCACTGGGAATGTGATGAAAGAAATAAAATCTGAAATAAATCATTCTCTCTACTATTAATCTGACATTTCACATTCTTAAAATAAAGTGGTGATCCTAAGACAGGAGATTTTTACTAGGATTAAATGTCAGGAATTGTGAAAAACTGAGTTTAAATGTATTTGGCTAAGGTGTATGTAAACTTCCGACTTCAACTGTATACTGTCAATTGTATTAGACTGAACATCTATCCCTCACTTAACAGAACCGCAGGGATTTGAGGCATACAAAACGCAGCCAATGACTCCTTTTGAACATGTACATTTTAAACAATCTAATACATGCATTTATATTCACCATTTCATTAATAATCCATTGTTTTTTGTTTATTCAAGGAGCCAGCCCACGCCCTCCTCCTCGTGTCTCGGCCCAATGAGAAGGTCAATCTCGCCGCGGTTCCATTCGCCTTGGCGACAACACAGTGTAATCCTATCAGATGTGCATCGGCCATTCATGATATTACCTTAATCTGCGGGGTTACACGCTCCTGTCTGAACTCTCCGTGGAGCTGAACCCTCGCAGTGGGACAGTCCACCAGACACCCCCTGGGGCCAAAGACAATGGAACGGTCCACTAATCTCACCTTCACGGTAAGGTCAATACAGGGATAGACAAAAGGGTGGAAAACTCAAACTCCCCACAAAAATGTTTTTCTGAGGATAGTTTCTCAGAGAGCACAGCTCAATCCTATTATTTCTTAGTTTGGCAAGGCAACTGATCTTATTTTGAACTCATATGTCTGGTTACATGAAGGTTAAATAATAATAAAAAAATGTAATCAAATAAATATTCATTGTTGCATTGAATCTACTCTGAGAGCAGACAAGGAAGCGGTGTATTTGTGAAACGACAGAAGAAACCAGTGAACTGTGTGTTTGTGTGTGCGTGTGTGTATGTGTGTGTGTGTGTCTGTGTGCGTATGAGAGTGTGTGAATCACGCATGTGTATGTTTCCTGGCACAGCCAAATGCTAACAAGAACTAGCAGCTTATTTGGGGTGCAAACTATTCAAATCCCATCCATTAACCCTCAATCAAGCATGCTTATTCCAATGTTTGCTTTAGTGGTGCACACTGCCACTTTGGTGTGAGTGTCATCAAAGTCATAGGGATAAAAATTAATCCCCTGATATTTTCTCAGTTTACTTCAAAGCTAGCGAGGTAGGAGAGTACAGTGAGAACATTATATATTTTTTAATATAACTAGGCAAGTCAGTTAAGAACAAATTCTTACTTACAATGATATCCTAGAAACAGTGGGTTAACTGCCTTGTTCAGGGGCAGAATGACATATTTTTACCTTGTCAGCTCAGGGATTTAATCTAGCAACGCTTCAGTTACTGGCACAGCACTCTAACCACTAGGCTACCTGCCACCCTAAATGTTCTTATAAATTGCACAAGGGGCTTGACCTAGGCTCTGACGGGGAGAAAGACAGACTTTGGTCGGGCTACTCTATGCATACCTACAGCCAAGTTAACCTCATCAATGATTTGTGGCACTAAGCAATCTATCCATGAATGTATGTTTTCAGAAGAGAAGACAACATTACAGGCATCATTTCTGACGTAACGTGGTCCGAGAAGTCCAGCAAGGGAACGGACTGAAAGGCCGGTGCCGGTGCCGGTGTCGTCATCACGAATCTCCATTGTTTCTAAACTCGGCCCACGCGCGGTCATGCGACATCTGGTCACTAGCAATTGGCGGGACGGCTCGAGATGGAATTGAAATCAGATGAGAGTCAAGAGGAGGCAAATGAGTGCCGCCATTGCATGATGCTACCCTGGGGAAAACGCACAGATGCACCAATCGTCCTTTGTTATTCCACGAGGAAGAGAAAAGAGTGACGAAAAGAGACGACGCCACAACGACAGAGTCAGACCATCTGCGCAAGCCAACACTAGTTCAGTAACGCAGCCGATGTCACTAGGGATAGCGTGTCCGAGCCTTTCATTCAAACACATCGAGATAAGATGACATAAAACCATGGTGAAAAGTGTTACATTTGACTGTAGGGCATTTCAGTTAAAGAAAACACATCGCATGGACATCTGTTTTGTCTGTCTACTCCAACAAATAAAAGTGTCAACAACAAGCAATCATAAATATGGGACAACACGACTGTAATTCGTATCCAGAGCAGATAGGCTCCTGCCCTATGAGCCGTTCTGACTTCGAGAAGACCTACTTTTCTACTTGGATGGCTATTATGTAACTACAGGCCCGGCGGTGGGTAGATCTGTATTCAACATCACAACAACTCTCAAACAGCCCAGGGAAACACATTGTAATACAAGCAAGTGTATGTGACAGATAGATAACATGTATTGAAAGCAGAAGAGAGGAAGCAGATTTTTTTTCTCCAAAATAACATTTTACAAAATTACATATTGGTTTCCTTTTGGACACAACTGCTACAAAGTTAGAATTTTGAGATAGTGGGCAGGTAAAGAAAACCAAAGCATAGATTGCTGTCATACATGTTCCATAGTACACTTAATGGGATAGGGAAGCCAATATGTGCTTTTGTCATTTGGCTGAACTATGTCTTTAAGTGCAGTGCCCTCCACTAATATTGACACTCTTGGTAAATATGAGCAAAACTGGTCTTGGTCTTTCATTCAAAATATTAACAAAAATCTAACCTTTAGTTAAAGTAAAATAATTGAAAGAAAAAAATACATTCGTATCATAAAACAAATATTTGTTTCAAATACATGCATGCCACAATTATTGGCACCCCTTCATTCAATACTTTGTGCAACCTCATTTTGCCAAGATAACAGCTCTGAGTCTTCTCCTATAATGCGTAATGAGGTTGGAGCACACACGGCAAAGTATCTGAGACCACTCCTTCATACAGATTCTCTCCAGATCCTTCAGATGGCCATCTCCTCTTCAGCTCATCCCATAGCTTTTCTATGGGATTTAGTTCAGGGGGACTGGGATGGCCATGGAAAAACCTTGATTCTGTGGTCAGTGAACCATTTTGGTTTTGATTTTGAGGTGTAGTTTGGATCTCTGTCTTGCTGGAAGATCCAACCACGGCCCAGTTTAAGCTTCCTAGCAGAGGCAGTCAGGTTTTGATTCAATATCTTCTGGTACTTGATGATAGTCCATGATACCATGTATCCTAACAAGTGTATCCTAACAAGTTGTCCAGGGCCTTTGGAAGAAAAACAGCCCCACATCATCAAAGATCCACCAGTCAATATAGACACACGTCCTCTTCCTGGCCGATTGTTGACATCTCCAGTTGATTTAAACTTCTTCATTATTGCCCTGATAGTGGAAATGAACATTTTCAACCGTTATTTTCTCATAGCCATTTCCTGATTTGTGCAGCTCAACAACCACACATCGTTTTGTCACGGTTGGTCGAGTAAAGTTTGGAAGCAAAGGGTTTATTGAATGAGAGAGAGGGAGACAAAGAGAGAGAGAGACCTTCACTGTAAAGATGCCATAAGTTCCGGGATGAGAAAACATGATGTGTGTGAACTGTATATGAACTACCAATCACTGCTGTAAATGTCATGTTGTATGGCTGTGAGCTACGAATGTGCCGCCTGTGGTCAAAGGGATACACAAAAGCAATAGGCCTACAGAGAGGCGTAGACACACACACTAGAACACACTAGCACACATGCACACACACATAAGAGCATAGTCTAGTACACATGCACACACACATAAGAGCACAGTCTAGCACACATGCGCGCACACACACACACCTAAGCCTTTCAAAGCACACCAAAACATATTATCCTTTGTACCTAGCTAAGTGCATACATGTAACTTTTGTCTTCCAAGAAGGGCTGATTAAACTGTTCTATTGTGTAACAAACACAAGATTGTGTAACAAACAAAAGTCAATCAAGTACTTCCATTCAACTATGAATTAGAAGAAAAAAATCGAAATAAAATTGTTGGCTTTCATACAGGGCTTGCTTAATCTAAACTGTGCCTTATACCACATCCATCAAAGCCATTCACCATTCACAGTCTCTGTCTCTCTTACATTTTCTCTCTCAATTCAATTCAATTTAAGGGGCTTTATGGGCACGGGAAACATATGTTTACATTGCCAAAGCAAGCGAAATAGATAATAAACAAAAGTGAAATTAACAATAAAAAATGAACAGTAAGCATTACACTTTACAAAAGTTCCAAAAGAATAAAGACATTGCAAATGTCATATTATGCCTATGTACAGTGTTGTAATGATGTGCAAAAAGTACAAAAGGGAAAATAAATCAACCTTTACTTGTGGCAACAGGTCACAAATCTTGCTCATGTGATGGCACACTGTGGTATTTCACCCAAGAGATATTGGAGTTTATTAAAATTTGATTGGTTTTCAAATTATTTGTGGGTCTGTGTAATCGGATGGAAGTATGTGTCTCTATTATGGTCATACATTTGTCAGGAGGTTAGGAAGTGCAGCTTAGTTTCCAATTCATTTTGTTGGGCAGTCTGCACATAGCTTGTCTTCTCTTGAGAGCCAGGTCTGCCTTTCGGTGGCCTTTCTCGAAAAGTCTCTGCAAGTCTTTGTCTCGGTCTCTCTTTTTCCACTCTCTCTCTCTCTTGCTCTCTCTAGGCTCTCTCTCCAAATGAGACAGCAGCATTTCATAAACAAAAACTCATCAGCATGCACACAACGTGAACGTCTATGTATACCGCACCCTATTAATTATATATTTAGGGGCCCTCAGCTATACACATGAGTGCCCCTGTCTTAATTGCGGTGAACGCAAGAGATAGAAGTGTGACACTAATTGCAAACCCCATGACTGTAAATTAACAATAAATAGGCTGGCTAATGCTAAACGACATAGAAAAACTCTCTGAGCGGGGTGATTGAATCTATTGGGATGTATAAGGGGGTAAATGAGAAAACTAAAATTGGAAACAGATAGTGGCGGCTGAGGAGAGGAAGAGTGAATCCCCTTAAATTAGAAAATAATTTGTTTTCTTTTAATTCAATCACGTCCACTGTCTGGAATACATGTTGGTGATATTTAGTGTCCCCTCTTATCTTTTTTCTGTTTTTGACATTTATTTTGAGTCAAAATAACTGTTTTCGAATGCATTACTCCACCTTCAGTGTGATGCCCGTTCCAGATGTTAATAGAACATTGCTGGCTAGGTTATTACATTTGTTATTAAATCAATCCCGTCAGAAGCCCAGGCCACAAGCATATGAGAGGTGAGGGAATCAATCAGATTCAGTGATTTCTATGGAGATTTAGAGTAATTGATGTGTGTACACGCATGTAGTAGTGTGTATGTAGTAGTGTGGAAGTAGTAGTGTGTAGATAGTAGTGTGTAAGTAGTAGTGTGTAAGTAGTAGTGTGTATGTAGTAGTGCATATGTATTAGTGTGTAGATAGTAGTGTGTAGATAGTAGTGTGTAAGTAGTAGTGTGTAGACAGTAGTGTGTAAGTAGTAGTGTGTATGTAGTAGTATGTATGTAGTAGTGCATATGTATTAGTGTGTAGATAGTAGTGTGTAGATAGTAGTGTGTAAGTAGTAGTGTGTAGACAGTAGTGTGTAAGTAGTAGTGTGTATGTAGTAGTACGTATGTAGTAGTGCATATGTATTAGTGTGTAGATAGTAGTGTGTAGATAGTGTGTAGACATTTCTTTTTTGCCGAGTTTAGTAGTGTATATGCAGTATTGTGTATCCAGTATTGTGTAAGTAGTAGTGTGTAAGCGTAGCGCGGATTTAGTAGTGTGTATGTAGTAGTGTGTAAGTAGTACTGTGTGCACAGTGTAAAATAGTGACAAGGGAAAAAGAGAGTATCCATTTAAGAGATGAAGTGTGCAGAGGGAATAGCGAGAGCGAGAGAGAGATCGACATAGAAAGAGAAAGGGATTGAATGGAGAAAGAAAGAGACGGGGAGAGAGTCAAGCATGTTTCAACTCCCATCACAACTTCCATCCCATATTGATGGAATACCCGATATAGTTTCTCTCTCTGTCTCTATCTCCGTGCCTTATGTCTTTCCCAATTTCTATTTACGTCTCTCTACAGATCGATGTCACTCTCTCTCATCACTTATTTTTCTCTCCATACCTCTCTGCTGCCCCTTTCTCTCAGAAGCCACTAGCCATTCCAGGCACCTTCCCCCTTCCGTCTTTGAGTCACACCCCACAAAATGTGATGTGACTAGTGCTGTTGTGGTGACCATACTACCGCTATACCGGCGGTCATGAGATATGACCGTAGTAAAATGAGGCTCTAGTTTCTCTCTAACCACTCTGGCATCAATGCAAGTGCAATCAAAAATGCCATCAAACACTTCATCAAATCGTCAAAACAGTAGGCCGATCGTACTTTTTAAAACTCACCTCCCCGTGATGATCAATTTGAGGAAAGAAGTTCAACAGCAGGTTGAAACAGTGTAAAACACGGTCGTTGTGGAAGTTGTTTCGAAGCCTAACACAACGAAATCGACAGCGCTTTCTATGGTGATGATTCATTCAAAACACTCGCACGTATAGTAGAGCTCATGAGCCAAAGCCCCCCCCCCCCCCCCAAAAAAACTGAATTAAAATTAGGATTGTACAATACATAGCCTACCGCATATTACGAATGGCAGAAAAATATTTGTGTTTGATTTTGAATAGTCTAGTAATAAGGTTTGAAGATAAAAAAAAAGTCATAATAAATTGGGTGACACATTACCTTTAGCTATTCAGAATATCTCAGCACAGTGCGTTTCCATCTTCTCGTCTCTCTCCTTTATTCCTTTCTGGAGCGCGCAGCCGGGCTGTCAACAGTTTAGTGAAATAGGTTTCGTTGTGAAAACATGCAGCTATTGATGTTTCCCGAGAAGATTTCACTTGGTTTCCCAAATGAAGCACTGGGTAGCTGCACGAACAAGGTTGGAGAGCCCGTGGCACACATCATTTGGGCGGAATGTCACCTGTCGAGCAGCGAGAACATGCTCCTCAAACAGTGGAAGTTGCGTGGAGTGAAATAAGTGTTGTAATATTAATTTCTGAGCTGCCCCGGTTCCTGCCCCGGTTCCTGCCCCTGTTCCTACCCTTGTTCCTGCCCCTGTTCCTGCCCCTGTTCCTACCCCTGTTCCTGCCCCTGTTCCTGCCCCTGTTCCTGCCCCTGTTCCTGCCCCTGTTCCTGCCCCTGTTCCTACCCCTGTTCCTACCCCTGTTCCTGCCCCGGTTCCTGCCCCGGTTCCTGCCCCGGTTCCTGCCCCTGTTCCTGCCCCTGTTCCTGCCCCTGTTCCTGCCCCGGTTCCTGCCCCTGTTCCTGCCCCGGTTCCTGCCCCTGTTCCTGCCCCTGTTCCTACCCTTGTTCCTGCCCCTGTTCCTGCCCCTGTTCCTACCCCTGTTCCTACCCCTGTTCCTGCCCCTGTTCCTGCCCATTTGATAGTGGGCCAACAAATGTGACATATTAGTAAAGACGAGATTCAATTGAGAATAGTCTGATGGGTGAAAATAGGATCACCTGATGAGAGAACAGCTATGTGGCCTGAGGCAAGGAACATAAAAACCTAGCTTTTTTTTGCTATTTTCTCAAATCAGCAAAAGTCTATAGTCACACCATGCATGTTTTGATTTCTAAGACATTCTACGGTTGGTATCATTCACAACTAAAGTTGCCAAATAACTCTCAATCTAGCATTATACGGCCTGTTTCAAAGGATCCCATTTACCATCAACATAGCCACTTCATTTGTGTGCTCGCTACGTAACGGGAACAATATCATTTTAATTTTATTCATTTAAGATCAATATTATTCTTCTTACGTTAAAATCCTATCATATAAAATAATGGCACAGGTCTTATAAGCATATCTAGTCAGCTAAATGAACGAGCCTACAGCCAGTAATATGACAACTCAAATTCTGTTCTTCTGAAATACATTGTCTTCATATTATAATGTTTCTTTAGACATGACACAAATAAATCATGGAATTATTGTGATGATGTACATAACATGTATTTATTAGGCTTTTTAAAGTGTAGACGTTCCAATGGCGTGCGTCAGCGGATTGTACGTGTGGAGGCCTGGAGATGCCAAACGTGTTTATGCTAATTAACGGTCAATCACCATGAGACAGGCAGACTTTTGCATGACAATAATCCTGCTGACAAAATGTCATGACTGTCACAAACCTAGATGTGACACACTAAAACAAGAGATAATGATAATGAAACCAGACCATTTAATATGAGATTTTGATTAAAATGCATGTTTACCTAATCCTGTGACCTTTCCCTCCCCGGCAGCGCCAGGGAATCTTATTAGGTGATGATGATGAGAGAATATTACCTGAATAAATCACGTTGCTCATGGAGAGAGAGAGAGAGAGAGCGAGTGAGCGAGAGATAGAGACAGACAGACAGAGAGAGAGATAATCTGCTTAATGTAATTGAAAAAATCCATAGAATCTAACAATTTCTAGGAAAATTGGAAAACACTAAACAAACAAAAACACGAAGAGTTATCTATCCAAAATGGAGATGCATTGATAAACCACTTCTCCAATCTTTTTGGCCTTATAACAAAGAACAAACAGCAAAAACATATACATGATCAACTACACATCTTAGAATCAACTATTAAAAACTACCAGAACCCACTGGATCCTACAATTACATTGAATGAACTACAGGACCAAATAAAAACTTTACGAACAAAAAAAGGCCCGTGGTGTTGATGGAATCCTAAATGAAATCATAAAAAAATACAGACCACAAATTGCAATTTGCTACAGTTAAACTCTTTAACATCATCCTTAGCTCTGGCATCTTCCCCAATATTTGGATTCAAGGACTGATCCCCCAATCCACAAAAGTAGAGACAAATTTGACCCCAATAACTGCTGTGGGTTATGTGTCAACAGCAACCGTTGGAAAATCCTCTGCATTATCATTAACAGCAGACTCGTACATTTCCTCAGTGAAAACAATATACTGAGCAAATGTCAAATTGGCTTTTTACCAAATTACGTACGACAGACCACGTACTCACCATGCACACCATAAGTGACAAACAAACCAAAACAAAGGCAAAGTTTCCTCATGCTTTGTTGATTTCAAAAATGATTTTGACTCAATTTGGCATGAGTGTCTGCTATTCAAATTGATGGAAAGTGGTGGTGGGGGAAAAACATACAACATTATAAAATCCGTGTACATAAACAACAAATGTGAGCATAGCCTTGCTATTGAGAAAGGCCATCGAATGCAGACTTGGCTTTCGAGAGAAGACAGGCTATGTGCACACTGCCCACAAAATTAAGTGGAAACTGAGATGCACTTCCTAACCTCCTGCCAAATGTATGACCATATTAGAGAGACACGTGTCCCTCAGACTACACAGAACCACAAAGAATTAATTATAAAATATATATTTTAGGAACTCCCATATCTCAATTCAAATCAAATGTTATTTGTCACATGTGCCGAATACAAAAGATGTAGACCTTAGAGTGAAATGCTTACTTACATTTACATTTAAGTCATTTAGCAGACGCTCTTATCCAGAGCGACTTACAAGCCCTTAACCAACAATGCAGTTTTAATAAACATAAGTGTTAATAAAAAAAAATAGATAAGTAAAACATTTAAATAAATAAATAAATGATTAAAGAGCAGCAGTAAAATAACAGTAGCGAGCCAATATACAGGGGGGTACCGGTACAGAGTCAATGTGCGGGGGCAAAGGGTAATTTTTTATTTTTTTATTTTTATTTTATTTCACCTTTATTTAACCAGGTAGGCTAGTTGAGAACAAGTTCTCATTTGCAACTGCGACCTGGCCAAGATAAAGCATAGCAGTGTGAACAGACAACAACACAGAGTTACACATGGAGTAAACAATAGACAAGTCAATAACATGGTAGAGGTAATATGTACATGTAGGTAGAGTTATAGTAACTATGCATAGATAATAAATAGAGAGTAGCAGCAGTGTAAAAGAGGAGGGGAGGATGCCAATAGTCTGAGTAGCCATTTGATTACCTGTTCAGAAGTCTTATAGCTTTGGGGTAGAAGCTGTTAAGAAGCCTTTTGGATCAAGACTTGGCGCTCCGGTACTGCTTGCCGTGCGGTAGCAGAGAGAACAGTCTATGACGAGGGTGGCTGGAGTCTTTGACAATGTTTAGGGCCTTCCTCTGACACCGCCTGGTATAGAGCCCTGGAAGGCAGGAAGCTTGGCCCAGTGATGTACTGGGCCATACATACTACCCTCTGTAGTGCCTTGCGGTCGGGAGCCGAACAGTTGTCATTCCAGGCAGTGATGCATCCAGTCAGGATGCTCTTGATGGTGCAGCTGTATAACTTTTTGAGGATCTGAGGAGCCTTGCCAAATATTTTCAGTTTCCTGAGGGGGAATAGGCTTTGTCGTGCCCTCTTCACCACTGTCTTGGTAAGTTTGGACAGTTCTAGTTTGTTGGTGATGTGGACACCAAGGAACTTGAAGCTCTCAACCTGCTCCACTACAGCCCCCTCGATGAGAATGGGGGCGTGCTCGGTCCTCCTTTTCCTGTAGTCCACAATCATCTCCTTTGTCTTGATCACGTTGAGGGAGAGGTTGTTATCCTGGCACCGCACGGCCAGGTCTCTGACCTCCTCCCTATAGGCTGTCTCATCATTGTCAGGCCTACCAATGTTGTGTCGTCGGCAAAATTAATGATGGTGTTGGAGCCGTGCTTGGCCATGCAGTCATGAGTGAACAGGGAGTACAGGAGGGGACTGAGCACGCACCCCTGAGGGGCCCCCGTGTTGAGGATCAGCATGGCAGATGTGTTGTTACCTACCCTTACCACCTGGGGGGCGGCCCGTCAGGAAGTCAAGGATCCAGTTGCATAGGGAGGTGTTTAGTTCCAGGGTCCACTATGGTGTTGAACACTGAGCTGTAGTCAATGGATTGCATTCTCACGTAGGTTTTCCTTTTGTCAGGTGGGACAGGGCAGTGTGGAGTGCAATAGAGATTGAATCATCTGTAGATCTGTTGGGACGGTATGCAAATTGGAGTGGCTCTAGGGTTTCTGGGATAATGGTGTTGATGTGAGCCATGACTAGCCTTTCAAACAACTTTATGGCTACAGATGTGAGTGCTACAGGTCGGTAGTCATTTAGGCAGGTTACCTTAGTGTTCTTGGGCACAGGGACTATGGTGGTCTGCTTGAAACATGTTGGTATTACAGACTCAGTAAGGGACAGGTTGAAAACGTCAGTGAAGACACTTGCCAGTTGGTCAGCGCATGCTCGGAGTACACGTCCTGTTAATCTATTGGAATACATATATTGAAATACTACAGTGTGCATGTAGAGAGGGAGAGAGAGAGAGAGAGAGATCCGAGAGAGAGGGAAGAGAGATCCGAGAGAGAGAGGGAAGGTGAGAGGGGGGGATTACCTGAGGTAAATCCTGTTTGGGCCTGGCCATGTCTGACGGTCTAACATTATGTAATAGAGGTGTCTGTCCAGGCGTGGGTGCTGATTCGGCTAATAAGTCCATTATTGCTTTGTTAAGGCACTAATCTCTACAATGTATGTGTGTGTGTTCATGTGTGTGTGTGCGCGTGTGTGAGCGTGCGTGTGTGTACAGAGTACAGTTAGATGCCTTATCCAGTTGTCCTCGCTATCCAATCTCCTGGCAGATTGGAATGTAATGTCGCTAAGGACACAGTAGAAGCCAGAGGAGTCATAACAACTACGTTCAGAAACGTCCTAAAGTACACAGTAACAATTCAGACATAGAATGACTGTGTTTGTTTGAATGGGTGTTTGTGTGTGCCGGTCTTATAAGCAAGCCCAAGAAATGCATAATCAGCGAGAAAGCCATAAAATGTATCGCAACACAGCTCGTGTGAAATATGATTTGGCTAAACGAAGTCAAACCCAGTGTGCGGTTGGCCTGACAGAGCCAAAGATGGGGGGCACTTCAACGGGAGAGGCCCAGTACTCTGATGGATAGCCTGGGTAACTACACCTGGCAAGAGGGGGCCTGCTAAGGGGATAGACTTTACTGTATATTGGAGGCGCAGACACACGCACACACACGCATGCACACACAAACACAAATGAATGTACACATGCACACACACACACACACACACACACACACACACACACACACACACACACACACACACACACACACACACACACACACACACAGATAAACATAAACACACACGCGCTCACACACACACACACACACACATACATACACACACACACACACACACAAATAAAAGCCTGCAGTGGTTGGCTAGACCAGTTCATCCCTCAAAAGTTGCTGAGCTGTCTCGTCCACTTGTCCATATCGTCTCCACAGGGGGCCTAAAAGGCCTAAACCTGGCATATGCCTTCAATCTTTCAGCTCTTTGTCTCTGAGAGCTTGTCAGGTCAAAACACACCTACGCCGTCAACTGGACGGAGTGACATGGTGGGTTTAGCGTTAGCATTCAAACGAGAGTTTATGGAATGGAGGGATGCAAGTGGAGGGAGGGAGGGATGCAGGAGGGGGCTCTGGTTACATGGGTTCCATCATCACCGATTCATCAAAAGCAGTGACAGAAAAACGACACGCTACAGACGAGCGACGATCAACTCTTAGGTGAGTTGAAACACTCTCTCGGTGATGTCGGTGAGTCCCCCCCTAAACTCTCTGTGATGTAGCCGTGGTACCCCCCCCCCCCAATCACACGTTGCGACAGGATATGAAGGAATATCTGTGTGGTTTTTTTTTTTATTAACATATGGGCTTTGTTGGACACTGGTCCAAAGTGTCTCAAAGTAAAACAAAAAATATGTCTCCAGTCACAATGCAAATGAATTGATGCTGAGCCGAAGGTTCCCTAAAATGTTTTTAATGAAAACTGATTCAGTAATGATGCTGGCATTTCGCGGATAATCACTGTTGGGGCCGGCAGTTTTTGAACCTAACCTAGCAAGGCCACAACGATGGCGCTGCGCCAGAAAGCACGTACCATCGAATATTAATCTGAACGACACCCATCGAGGCCCATCTAAACAGTCTGCAGATCAGGATTTGAGGTGACATGAAGGTGAGGGGTGAGGAGATAGCGTTAGAGACACCGAGACAAAGCGAGAGTGGAGATACGTGGTTTACTGGAGATGTCTTGATGAGTCATCATTCATCGAGTGCAGTGAGTGGACCAGGAGAGTTGTGGCAGAACTATGTCATTTTCCCCAAGTCTATTAGTATATTAACCTCAAGGGCAAAACAATGTCATCTCTAACCCATATCAACCCATTAGATATTTTGACCCAGGAAATATTGAGATAAGTTCTTCCTTTCCCGTTTGACATGTATCTCGTTCCTGTCATTCCTCTTCACCCCCCCCCCCCCCTTCTTTACATCCAGTGGCTGTCTTTCTGTGTCAGCGAGATATGTTTTGCTCCCTATTTTCCCGCAGAGTCACAACAATAGAGGGAAGGCTTATCTTGCCCATAGATCAAGGTGCATCAATTACCCAGCATTCCCTCTGTGTGTGTGTGTTTAACTACAGCCCAATCACTCGGAGATACCGGTGCCACTGATTATGTTGTGCGGCTGATACGTCTTGTAAATATTAAAGAGCGCGTAGGTGATGGAGGAAGTAGGGTGCATGGCTAGGGGTGTCGTGATGAAAACAGCAGCGGTGGAATATTGCTTTCCCCCGTAGAGATACTAAAGAGCCCATCTCCAGTCTATACAAGGCCTCTTCTGTGACAGCATTGGCCATACAGCCATTGATGGCTATCTCCATTTTAAATGAAATAAAAGAGCCCTATGCATTTCTACTGTATGTGTTCCCCCCTCCCACAAGAGAGAGATGAATCCACTTCTTCCCCTAGCGCTGAGAGATGGATGGCCCTTCCTTGTGGCCTTGGTGTGGGTGATGTAAAGCCTGCCGTAATGGAAATTGGCTCTGGGGGCTGAGTGGGCGCACCTGAGGCCTGTTGGGGGAAAGGTGGGACAGACATGTGTGTGTGTCACACTGCCCCGTGTCAGACTGCACTGCACAGACTGGGACGGAAGACAACCAGTGGGGAAAGAGAGATAAAGAAGAGACAGACAGACAGACAGAGAGAGAGAGAGAGAGATATCGAGATGAGAGAGAGTGAGCGAGAGAGAGAGAGAGCGATCGAGAAGAGAAGAGAGAGAGAGAGAAAGAGAAAGAGAGAGATATCGAGATGAGAGAAAGAGAGATAGAGAGGAAGGGAACATAATCACTCAAAGGTTAGCGAGGTCTGGCTCAGTGTCCCAAATGAGGGGTGTGAGCGTCGCCGGGCAGACTGTGAGCACAGCCAGCCGTCTGATAGGTCACCTCCCCACTCCCTGGATCAAACCGAGCAGAATAAAGAAAGGGGCAACATTGATTTGAGAGTGACTGTTCCTATGGGGGGGTAGGTAGGTAGAGAGAGAGAGAGAGAGAGAGAGAGCGAGAGAGAGAGAGAAAGAAAGATGTGTGGCGAATCTCAGACTTTATCTGTATTACAACACCTGTATAGGGGTGATGAGAAGTACAGGTAGCGAATCAAATGTCTCTGGCCAACCACTACAGGTACTCTGTTAACATCCTCCTCTCAATGACTTCTATTCTACTGTCCGCAGTTCCCGCTGTCAAACTCCACCATTAAATTTGCATTTGGAGGGTGTAGGGGCACCTAATATCACAGCCAATGTACTCATTGCATCATTGTACATTACCAAGACCAAAAACTGAAATTACTGCCCTCCCAGTACTAAGACTTTTACACACTGGTGAATATATTGTGTCTGTCTGGAGAATGGACCCCCTTTCTTTTCTCATCCTCTGCTTTGTGGGGGTGGTTTGACAGGTACAAACCGTGTTTAAGAAGTGTATACTGCTCTCCCTTGTTTTGGATCTCTGCAGTGAGACGCTGGCCACGAAGTTTGCTTCATTCTGTCTTGCTGTTTGACCTTTGACTCACTTCGACAATGGTAGGAAGGTCTTCGCCGAACACTGTTTGTTTCCGAGGGGACAATAGATTTAAATCCAATGTTTTTTTACTTCACACTGTACCGATGTGAATATAGCACTGGCCTCGGTGTGGATTGGCAAAAAGTGACTTTTATATCAGAAGATAATCTGTTGATGTGTTTGTTTGCTTACAGTGGTTTTTTTCCTTGCGTGTTCTATGCTGAAAAAACACGTGTTCACGACGCATTGTGTTGTTGTGTTGTGTCTGTCTGCCTGAGTGTCAATCTTTCTGCCTCCTTGTCTTTCTGCCTGCCTGCCTGCCTGCCTGTCTTTCTGCCTGTATGCCTGCCTGTCTTTCTGCCTGTATGCCTGCCTGTCTTTCTGCCTGTATGCCTGTCTGTCTGGCTGCCTGTGTGCCTGTCTGTCTGGCTGCCTGTATGCCTGGCTGCCTGTATGCCTGGCTGCCTGTATGCCTGCCTGTCTTTCTGCCTGTATGCCTGCCTGTCTGGCTGCATGTATGCCTGCCTGCCTGCCTGCCTGCCTGTCTTTCTGCCTGTCTGGCTGCCTGCATGCCTGCCTGTCTGGCTGTCTGTCTGTCTTTCTGCTTGTCTGTCTGGCTTCCTGTATGCCTGCCTGTCTTTCTGCCTGGCTGCCTGTATGCCTGTATGCCTGCCTGTCTTTCTGCCTGTATGCCTGCCTGTCTGGCTGCCTGTATGCCTGCCTGTCTTTCTGCCTGTCTGCAGGCCTGTCTGCCGTCCCGCGCCTCCCAGCGTGTTTCGTTGTTTTTCTTCCAGTTAAGACCTACTAGTGGTGCGGTTAACACTATTCTCTGCAGATTGCTGGACTGACGCTCACATTTCCAAAGCCCTCGGCATTTCACTGGCGCCACTGCCGGGTGGGGAACTTCAAAAAAGACTCTCTCAAAGTCAAAGACACAAAGAAAAGAAAAGATGCCCTGTGCCTGATACTCTGGAGAGAATGCAATCAACAAATGTTCGATGCTGAGCTATGCATTTAGGTCAACTGTGTGCTATTCAAACTACACAGTATCTGTGACTAGGAGACAAAAGAGCCAGTGTGTTCATCTTCAAAAGGTGGACCGACAATACAAAATGGCTGCTAAGCCTCTTGTTATGGAAAGGATCGTTGGTTTTGTACAAATAAATACATAAAGACAAATGTATCCATGTGTTGTTAACATTAGAAACGAACATTTAAGTAGAACTATTTGAAGGCAGTCAATTTTACAGCTCGTCCCGGTGCGGCGTAGTGATCCAGAGCAAAGGGCAGGCAGGGTGAGGTGGAAGCACAATGTTGCATCTGGGCGACACATCCTTCTAGTGACACATCACCAGGTTCATGACAGGATTAGGATCAATTAACACGATGGATGGACCGTCAGGGCCAGGCATTTTTGCTCAGATGTCGTGCGTACTCTTGAACTCCAGCTGTGACTGACCCGCTAAGCTATCGGCGAGGACCCCGAAAACACGGATGCTTTTGCTGAAGGGCAACGGTGACACTTAAGGGCTGTTGCGTGGACCGTGTTACCGCCACACCGGCAGTAATGAGTCATGACCACAGTAAAATTCGAAGTGACCTCTAAGTGAAAGGTAATCTCCTCTTGTGCACTCTGGACCTGCGTTAGTGGTACCCAACTCGCTAATGATCATCAGGTCAATAATGTCCGGGTACTCAGGGCTCTAGTTTCCCTCTAACCACTCTGGCGTCAATGCAAATGCAATCAAAAATCCCATCAAACACATTATCATCAAAACAGTATGTGCTTTTAAAACTCACCTCACAGTGATTGACCATTTGAAGAAAGAAGTTCAACAGCAGGTTGAAAGCGAGTGTAAAACACGGTCGCTGTGGATGTTGTTTCAAAGACAGACACATCGAAATGGACAGCGGACAAAGGTGATGATTCATTCAAAACGTCCATATGCATATTAGAGCATTTGCATATGCATAGGCCTATATATAAGAGCCCAAGCCCGGAGGAAAAATCCTGAATTAAAATAATGACTGTGGCATTATACAATATACAGCCTACTGCATATTACAAAAGGCAGAAGCACATAAAAAAATACTGATTTAAGATATTTGGTACATAATTGGTCTAGGCCAAATTAAACAAATTCAGAGTTAGCTTCATTTATAGTGAATTTGTTTTTGAATAGCCTAGGGCACTTTTTTTATATTTTCATAATTAATAGGCCTACACATTACTTTTAGCTACAGAATATCTCGCCACCATGCATATCCATCTCCTCCCCTCTCTCCTTCATCCCTTGTCCGGCGAGCAGAGAGGGGCTGTCAACTTAATGATACATGTTTCGCTGTGAAAACATGCTAGCGTTGATGCCTTCACAGTTTTCGCTTGGTTTCCCAAATGATGCAACAGGGTTGGAGAGCCTATGGCATACCGAGTCTGGGTGGAATAGCACTTGTTGCAAAACAACCCGGAGTAGCCTATACAACATGAGCGAAATGAACTGGAGGCAAAGTGACCTCCATTCTCTTTTCGAGTGCATACAGATGACATCTCTTTTTCCCCCTGCCCCTGTTCCTGCCCATTTGATAGCGGGCCATTCTAAATTGAAACTAATTTCACATATTAGTAAAGACGAGATTCAATTGAGAATAGTCTGATGGGTGAAAATAGGATCACCTGATGAGAGAACAGATATGCGGCCCGAGGCAAGGAACGTAAAGACCTAGCTTTTTTTTGTGCGACTTTCTCTAATCTAATTCTCTAAGCTTATAGTCACATCATGCAGCCCATATACTGTATCATTTGATTTGTAAGGCATTCTATGGTTTGAATCATTCACAATTAAAATAACTCTAAATCTAGCATATAGGACCCGTTTCAAATGATCACTTTTAGCTCAACATTGTGAAAAATATACTTTTTTTTATTGTATTCAGCTAAGTTCAGTTATATTCTTCTTACTAAAATCATATAACATTAAAATAATGTCACGGGACTTTTAAGCATATCTTGTCTGCTAAATGTCAAAAAGCCTACAGTCTATGGCATGGAGCATAGCCAGATAACATACAGTAGGCCAACTCATATTCTGTTCTTCTGAAATAAATCTTCTTCATATCCGAATGTTTCTTTAGACCTGCCTAAAATAAATCATGGATTAAATGTGATGATGTATATTCAATTGATTTATTCAACTTATTTCGGCTTGTATGCGTGGAGGCATGGAGATTCTAAACGTGCTAGCTTAGCCTAGAACATTAGCTCAGTGCTGGGAGCAAGGACACTGCTGCTATCTGCTGCTAACCCATGCCTGGCTGTGTATGGAAAGCCTCAGCAAGTATATGAGGCCCCGCGGTGCAGGATGAAATATGTTTGCCTTAGTTAATTGGGTTTAATGGTGGTCAGGCCGGGGCTGAGACAATGCTGCCCGGTCCCCATAGAGAGGGCCTTCAACCTGGTGTAACGGCTGTCCTCCTCCTCTTCGGAAGAAGAGGAGGAGTAGGGATTGGACCAAAGCGCAGCGTGATAGTTTGACATAATGATGTTTATTAAAGTAAAGACGAAAACCGAAAACACTTCAACAAACTACAAAATAACAAACGAACGTAGACAGACCTGAACTATGAGAACTTACATATAACACGAAGAACGCACAAACAGGTACAGACTACAACAAACGAACGAAAAAACCGAAACAGTCCCGTGTGGTGCAACATACACAGACACGGAAGACAACCACCCACAAACAAACAATGTGAAACAACCTACCTATATATGGTTCTCAATCAGAGGAAAACGACAAACACCTGTCTCTGAATGAGAACCATATAAGGCTAATTCCCAATGACCTAAACATAGAAACACAAAACATAGAATGCCCACCCCAACTCACGTCCTGACCAACTAAACACAGGAACGTGACACCTGGAGCGGATACTGGCAAACACCCCTCCCTCTGGTTCTCCTTCACTCTATCCCTTTATCGCACACTACTTTTGGCTTTAAGTGCACTATGTAATTGAATAGGATGCAATTTCAGACACAGTTGAGAAGTCGAGTTTCAGATGATGGAAAATGTCTTGAAAATATATGTGTTGGTGTCCCTGAGCACACGTGGTAACAGGTTGAGTGGCATTGAATAGAAGTCGGTAATAACAGACATTGTGCTTGAAAAGTCAAAGTTTTCAAGACCTTCAAATTCATAGCATTTGAGCAAGGGAATAAACTTGAACGTGTCGCTGGTTTCCTAGCTAAAATAGAGAGCGAACGATGTTTTCATAGAGGCCCTCAAAGCTCTACAAGGCTTAACCACAGAGGCTGCTGGCAGCGACTGACTGCAAAACAAACCGGCATGTGGGCTTTACCTCGCTCATCAGGTGAGGAGAGGGGGAGCGCGAGGGAGGGAGGGAGGGAGGTGGGAGTCATGCTTGGGGAAACACACCGCTCGGGGGATGGGTGACGGCGGGCACCCTCTCCGCTCACAGCCGGAGCTCTTTCAAGTCTCCGACTTTACCATTATTTTATATATAGAAAAAAATGATCCTTCGCTTCTTCCGGCCGTTGAACCGTGGCGCCACAGAAGCTTTTGCCGTTAAGTGTGTCATGGCGTTCTGCCCTCGGAACTGGAGCAGCTCCCACGTGCATGACCGACGCCATCAACATCAGCACACACTTTTCTGGGCCTATATCGTCGGGCTCCCTCGCTCACTTTCCTGTTCCCCGCCATTTTTTTGTTGTTGATGTCGTTGTTGCCGTTTCGTATTGGTGACGTCGTTCTGTGGCTTTCTTGAATATGCATCAGCTGAGAGACAGAGACAAAACATTTGGGAGCTGTGCCCGGGTCCCTTACGCTTAAGTATGAGCCAGAGATGTGGCAACGTGCTGATTGGAGAGTTTGTGGAGCAAATACATTCCGGTTGACGAACAGGACAACATTAGGGAGGGTCCAACACCGGTACCACAGCTCACTACTGGTTATTCTGGAGGGAACCAAAACAAGAATATTTTAAGACTCCTTCTCCCATCTTGGGATGTGACTCGATATTCAAATGCATGTATTTGCAATGGTTCATAATCATTCTGGAATGAATCCCAAAGACAGTCACATGTAGATTGTGTCACAAGAAAAACAAATACGACATTGCAACGACTACATTCCTAGTACGACGAAACAGCGTTGATTTTCAAATCTTTGATTTCTCCCAGTAGAATTTCCATAGCATTTGCCATGGCATTGTTCTGTCACGGTAAAGACTGTGCTAATGTGAATGTTCGTTCATGTTTAGCCTTCAGGACTGGAATCAGACAGCAGGCAGGCTGAGGTACTGACTGTACATTACGGTGGTATGGTGAACATTACTGATGACTAACCTGACACAGGGACAGCACACTAAGGAAGAGCCCAGCTGTGGGACCAGTGTGTCCGTGTGTGTGTGTGTGTGTGTGTGTGTGTGTGTGTGTGTGTGTGTGTGTGTGTGTGTGTGTGTGTGTGTGTGTGTGTGTGTGTGTGTGTGTGTGTGTGTGTGTGTGTGTGTGTGTGTGTGCATGTGTGTGTGTTTGCGTGTGAGAGACAGATAGATAAAGGTGGGAGAAAGACCAAGTGAGAGTGAAAAAGATAAAGAAATAGAAGGCACCCAAGCCGAACCAGTCACACGATTAGGAGTTTAAATACTCTTATGACTCCCCTATGCACACTTAGAAAAACCCTAAACCCTAAAGAACCCTTAAAGGGTTCATCAGGTGTCCCCATAGGAGAACGCTTTGACTAACCCTTTTTGGTTCCAAACAGAACCCTTTTGGTTCCAGGTAGAACCCACAGAAGGTTCTACATGAAACCCAAAAGAGTTATACATGGACCAAAAAAGGTTCTACCTGGAACCAAAAAGGGTTATCCTATGGGGAGAGCCAAAGTACCCTTACGGAACCCGTTTTTCGAAGAGTGCACAATTGAGTGCTTCAGCGTCTGCTTTTGGACAATAGCCGTCAACTTCTATAATGCACAAGTGAAACGCTCGCGAAGCACAAAGCAACATTGTCAGGAGGAATTTGGAGACATCTCAGTCCGAATTTGACCTCACTGACCCTATTTGGCACAGGTACAGCCATATTGGGAAGGTGATGCTATTTCAGTGAAGACAACAAGAGAGAAGGGCGACTCATCATGTTAGATGCAAGCTGGAAGATTGCACATGCCGTTCTAAAGACATTGGCTCATTTGAACAGGAAACAATTCTTGCTATAGGTATTTGAGGCAGCTTTGACAAATACCTTGGATTAATCCAAAATTGCACCCTTTTCCCTATATAGTGCACTACTTTTGGCCAGGGCTCATAGGGCTCATTCTGCTCAGGCAGAACGTTAGCAAAAATCAAACCCTGAAACTCCATGGGAACGTAACTAATAAATACTTTTATTCAGGTGTAATCTCGAGACGTCTGTCGTACACTCGGCTCGCACCTGCAGCAGCTGACGCGAACGCGACAAGACAGTCCGAGGGATAAAGTCAGGGCTGCCTCCTTCAGATCGCGACCACGCCCTGTTTATCTCTGGGATAATAGATAACACCTGTGAGCACCAAAGCTGCTGTCTGGAGGAATTACAGGGACAAGGATGAGGAACGGATATTGCTTTGGTATGGAGAGTGGTTATTACATACACAAAATTACAGGTGTTTTCTGTTTTCCCTAATGTGGTCGTGTGCTATGTACAGTAGGTCACTTTGTGTACTGTGCATTGCATTGTGCATGCGTTCTGTGTAGACTGTAGAGCACAAAGCTGACGTGGTTATGAGTTTCAGTCACTTCATAACCTTCTATTTATTTAACCAGCATGGGGAACAGTGTGCAGTACAATCAATGTTCCATTGATCTTCTGCAGCAACCTCTCAGGGTAAAATTGTATTTGAAAAAATTCATAAACTGTTTTTGTTCTCCAAGAACTAGCATGTGGCTCTCCACGTGAACATTTCAAGTACAATACTGAATGAAAAAAACATCCCATATTCTGCCCTACAGTACCCTGGCCTAACATTGTGGTAACCCCCCAAGCTAACCTCCTGGTAACCCCCCAAGCTAACCTCCTGGTAACTCCCCAAGCTAACCTCCTGGTAACCCCCCCCAAGCTAACCTCCTGGTAACCCCCAAGCTAACCTCCTGGTAACTCCCCAAGCTAACCTCCTGGTAACCCCCTAAGCTAACCTCCTGGTAACTCCCCAAGCTAACCTCCTGGTAATCCCCCCAAGCTAACCTCCTGGTAACCCCCAAGCTAACCTCCTGGTAACCCCCCAAGCTAACCTCCTGGTAACTCCCCAAGCTAACCTCCAGGTAACCCCCCAAGCTAACCTCTTGGTAACCCCCCAAGCCAACCTCCAGGTAACCCCCCAAGCTAACCTCCAGGTAACCCCCCAAGCTAACCTCCTGGTAACCACCCAAGCTAACCTCTTGGTAAACCCCCAAGCCAACCTCCAGGTAACCCCCCAAGCTAACCTCCAGGTAACCCCCCAAGCTAACCTCCTGGTAACCCCCCAAGCTAACCTCCTGGTTACCCCCCAAGCTAACCTCCTGGTAACCCCCCAAGCTAACCTCCTGGTAACTCCCCAAGCTAACCTCCTGGTAACTCCCCAAGCTAACCTCCTGGTAACCCCCAAGCTAACCTCCTGGTAATCCCCCAAGCTAACCTCCTGGTAACTCCCCAAGCTAACCTCCTGGTAACCCCCCAAGCTAACCTCCTGGTAACCCCCCAAGCTAACCTCCTGGTAACCCCCCAAGCTAACCTCCTGATAACTCCCCAAGCTAACCTCCTGCTAACCCCCCAAGCTCGATTCAGAATAAGGCGGACCTGCAACTGTACTGACAGAGGCTGATGCCGTTCTGCAACCAAACAACGAACGAAGCCGACGGTGCTCACTCCTCGAGAACGCCAAAAAGCAGCTCCAAGGTCACGGAAGAGGTGCTTCACCTCGGACACCGAGCATAGGGAGCAGAGGACGCTAGGACGGATGCGCCTCTTCAGATTTCCCGAAGAAAAGAGAGACGTTTGAAGATAATTGGATGTAGGAGTCATAAGCATAGACAAAGGAGAATTAGAATGAACACATCTGATGTCTATGGTCAAGAGCTTGTCCGGTATTATTATTAGACTGTGATGGGTTTGGATGTATGAGCTTTAACTGTTAATCATCATTAGTTATATTATTAATCATTAGTTATAATGGAGACATGAGGTGTGCCGTAATTAAGCTTGGGAGGGGCTGAGTGCAGGGGAGAAAGTTGCATGTGGCAGTACTGATAAGGGGAGGAAGCGTTTATTTCCCATATCACTCAGCCCCCTGCTTAGCAATAATGATGCAATGTTTAGCGATAAGGAGGAGACTCCACCCAAAGCGGGGTATGTATCCTACCACGAGTGGAATCATGTCTTTGTCGATTCAGCTGTTCGATCCTCAGGGGAGAATAAACTGGGTTTATGCTTTCAAAGCGTCCGTCGAACTATAATAATTACAACCTAACAACTGTTAATCGGAACATATGGACAATAAAGTTCAAGTTAATCTGTTTCAATACATGTTTTTGAAGTTCAACGTTTTTAAATCGAGTTGTACTGGTTGTACTATACCATTAGCCTGAGCAGGGGATACATGTGTATTACACGTATATTCAATATATATTACGTGGCTATAGCTGTGTTCATAAAGACATGATGTCGCCCTCTATTTTTAGACCAAGGGGATGAGAGAGGAATATAATCATTCATTGTGATCCCTTGATTGATGCTTCCTCAATACTCCTGATCCATTTGGATATGTGCATACATTTGAATATGTCATGTGTTGGGATACTTAGGCATTTCAGTTGGCCTTCAAATATGTACATTTTAAGTGATATGAAAGAGAAATGGGGGAAGTGATGAGAAGGGATGCCCTTTCAGGTCACTTCTGGACTCTTAAGAGTTCATCGGCTCGGTCCCTTGGACATATATCGGTATTAAGTCGTTGGCGGCAGAATGTCTGTATTGAAACTCTATTTCAAGTTGTACAGACAGCTGCCTTCCTCTTGCTTCTTTAGCTAGTGAGCCCTGAGACAGAGAAGAACCATCTATTTCTATTCTGTGCTATTGCTTTAAATTGGGATTGGGATTACCAAGGGCAAAATATGTCTTTCAAAGAGCTATCCGAAGAGCTAGAGAGTTATCCGACACTCAATGCCCACACTTTTGTTGTTGTTGAACGCTTCCTTTCAACAGAACGTGTGTGCGATTGACATAGTTAAATCAGTCTGCAGTATATCGATGGCACACATTGTGCCATGAAGGCTGACAAACAACATATTCTCAGTCTCTCTATCAGTCTCTCTATCAGTCTCTCTTTCAGTCTCTCTATCAGTCTATCTCTCTCTCTCTCTCTATCAGTCTCTCTCTCTCTCTCTCTCTCTATCAGTCTCTCTCTCTCTCTATCAGTCTCTCTCTCTATCTATCAGTCTCTCTCTCTCTATCTATCAGTATCTCTCTCTCTATCTATCAGTCTCTCTCTCAATTTCAATTTTTCAATTCAATTCAAGGGGCTTTATTGGCATGGGAAACATGTGTTAACATTGCCAAAGCAAGTGAGGTATCTCTATCAGTCTCTCTCTCTCTCTCTCTCTCTCTATCAGTATCTCTCTCTCTCTCTCTATCAGTCTCTCTCTATCTATCAGTCTATCTATCTATCAGTCTCTCTCTCTCTATCTATCAGTCTCTCTCTCTCTCTCTCTCTCTATATATATATATCTATCAGTCTCTCTCTCAATTCAATTCAATTCAAGGGGCTTTATTGGCATGGGAAACATGTGTTAACATTGCCAAAGCAAGTGAGGTAGATAATATACAAAAGTCAAATAAACAATAAAAATTAACAGTAAACATTACACATACAGAAGTTTCAAAACAATAAAGACATTACAAATGTCATATTATATATATATGCAGTGTTGTAACAATGTACAAATGGTTAAAGCACACAAGTTAAAGTAAATAAACATAAATATAGGTTGTATTTACAATGGTGTTTGTTCTTCACTGGTTGCCCTTTTCTAGTGGCACCAGGTCACGAATCTTGCTGCTGTGATGGCACACTGTGGAATTTCACCCAGTAGATATGTGAGTTTATCAAAATTGGATTTGTTTTCGAATTCTTTGTGGATCTGTGTAATCTGAGGGAAATATGTCTCTCTAATATGGTCATACATTGGGCAGGAGGTTAGGAAGTGCAGCTCAGTTTCCACCTCATTTTGTGGGCAGTGAGCACATAGCCTGTCTTCTCTTGAGAGCCATGTCTGCCTACGGCGGCCTTTCTCAATGGCAAGGCTATGCTCACTGAGTCTGTACATAGTCAAAGCTTTCCTTAAGTCTGGGTCAGTCACAGTGGTTAGGTATTCTGCCACGGTGTACTCTCTGTTTAGGGCCAAATAGCATTCTAGTTTGCTCTGTTTTTTTGTTAATTCTTTCCAATGTGTCAAGTAATTATCTTTTTGTTTTCTCATGATTTGGTTGGGTCTAACTGTGCTGTTGTCCTGGGGCTCTGTGGGGTGTGTTTGTGTTTGTGAACAGAGCCCTAGGACCAACTTGCTTAGGGGACTCTTCTCCAGGTTCATCTCTCTGTAGGTGATGGCTTTGTTATGGAAGGTTTGGGAATCGCTTCCTTTTAGGTGGTTGTAGAATTTAACGGCTCTTTTCTGGATTTTGATAATTAGTGGGTATCGGCCTAATTCTGCTCTGCATGCATTATTTGGTGTTCTACGTTGTACACGGAGGATATTTTTGCAGAATTCTGCATGCAGAGTCTCAATTTGGTGTTTGTCCCATTTTGTGAAATCTTGGTTGGTGAGCGGACCCCAGACCTCACAACCATAAAGGGCAATGGGCTCTATGACTGATTCAAGTATTTTTAGCCAGATCCTAATTGGTATGTTGAAATTTATGTTCCTTTTGATGGCATAGAATGCCCTTCTTGCCTTGTCTCTCAGATCGTTCACAGCTCTGTGGAAGCTACCTGTGGTGCTGATGTTTAGGCCGAGGTATGTATCGTTTTTTGTGTGCTCTAGGGCAACGGTGTCTAGATGGAACGGTGTCTCTCTCTATCTATCAGCCTCTCTCTATCTATCAGTCTCTATCTATCAGTCTCTCTCTCTATATATATATCAGTCTCTCTCTATCTCTCTATCTATCAGTCTCTCTCTCTCTATCTATCAGCCTCTCTCTATCTATCAGTCTCTCTCTCTATCTATCAGTCTCTCTCTCTATATATATATCAGTCTCTCTCTCTATATATATATCAGTTTCTCTCTATCTCTCTCTCTCTACCCGTCTCTCTATCTCTCTCTCTATATATATATATCAGTCTCTCTCTCTATCTATCAATCTCTCTCTCTCTATCTATCAGTCTCTCTCTATCTATCAGTCTCTATCTCTCTATCTATCTATCAGTCTCTCTCTATCTATCAGTCTCTCTCTCTCTCTCTCTCTCTCTCTCTCTCTATCTATCAGTCTCTCTCTATCTATCAGTCTATCTCTCTCTATCTATCAGTCTCTCTCTCTCTATCTATCAGTCTCTCTCTATCTCTCTATCTATCAGTCTCTATCTCTCTCTCTATCAGTCTATCTCTCTCTCTCTATCAGTCTCTCTCTCTATCTCTCTCTATCTATCAGTCTCTCTCTCTCTATCTATCAGTCTCTCTCTCTATCAGTCTCTCTCTCTCTCTATCAGTCTCCCTATCAGTCTCTCTCTCTCTCTATCATTCTCTCTATCAGTCTCTATCTCTCTCTATCAGTCTCTCTCTCTCTCTCTCTCTCTCTCTCTCTCTATCAGTTTCTTTCTCTCTCTCTCTCTCTCTTTAGTTTTGCCTGGTGCCTGTGTAGCTGCGGGTTATATTTTTGTCCTTAGCCGAGGAACACGAGCTCAGGGGATGTCTCGCTCTAATCATCTTTTTCACTTGTGGAATCTCTGTCACAAACACAGTCTGACTGCAACCCGACACAGCTTCTGGCTGATGAAGTTTTATTTGAACAAAGGTGTGCATTAACAGGAGAGCTCAAATGTGAGAAAATCAAAAGTGTGTGTATGGGTGTGTGTGCCTTTCATTAAAACACAATTACAGGAGTCTCTATCACACGGGTCGCGGGGCACTATGGAGGAGAGCAGAGCAGGAACAGATGCCTAGCCTTCACTGGGGGACCTCCTGGGGGCCTCGCGGCTTAACGCAAAGACACACACACACTCTCTCTCTCTCTCTCTCTCTCTCTGCTACAAAGATAGCACTGGTGTATCCTGTTGAATAGTCACTTTGCCCCTACATATATGTAAATATCTATCTCAATTACCTCGTACCCCTGCACAGGGTACTGGTACCCTGTGTATATAGCCAAGTTATCATTACTCATTGTGTATTTATTCCTTGTGTTATTATCTTTATAGAATTGTTATATCTTTCTCTCTGCATTGTTGGGAAGTCTACACTGTTTGTCTACACCTGTTGTTTACGAGGCATGTGACAAATTACATTTGATTTGACCCCTCACCTTCGGTATGTGTGTATCACGTCGTTAAAGATACACGTACGCACACACATGAATGACTCTGCCGACGCACCCCCTTACAACACGCACACACACACACACACATATTGAGCACACAAGGAGGACACATTCCTCTAATTTAGAACAAAAATACACGTGCAGAGTTTATTTGAGCAACATGAGATGGAAGGAAGTTCCATGCAATAAGGGCTATATATAATACAGTGCGTTTTCTTGAATTTGTTCTGGATTTGGGGACTGTGAAAAGACGCCTGGTGGCATGTCTGGTGGGTTAAGTGTGTGTGTCAGAGCTGTGTGTAAGTTGACTATGCAAATACAAAAAATAAAAAGAAGAAGTGATGCAGTCAGTCTCTCCTCAACTCTTAGCCAAGAGAGACTGGCATGCATAGTATTTATATCAGCCCTCTGATTACAGTTAAGAGCAAAACGTGCAGGTCTGTTCTGGGCCAGCTGCAGCTTAAATAGGTATTTCCTTGCAGCACTGGACCACACGACTGGACAATAATCAACATAAGATAAAACTAGAGCCTGCAGAATTTTCTTTTTGGAGTGTGGTGTCAAAAAAGCAGAGCATCTCTTTATTACGGACAGATCTCTCCCCATCTTTACAACCATTGAATCTATATGTTTTGACCATGGCAGTTTACAGTCTAAGGTAACGCCAAGTAATTTAGTCTCCTCAACTTGTTCAACACCCACACCATTCATTACCAGATTCAGCTGAGGTCTAGCACTTAAGGAATGATTTGTACCAAATACAATGCTCTTAGTTTTAGAGATGTTCAGGACCAGCCTATTACTGACCACCCATTCCAAAGCCATGAATTAGCGATGAAGGGCGTCGAGGTCAGGTCAGGTCACATTAAGGGAAAAGGGAAAGTTTATGGCCCGTATCACTTCGTTTCCTGCCAAGCAATAAAGATACAATGTTTAGCGAGAAGTAGGGGACTCCACCCAAAGTGAGGTACATATACACCACTTTTGTAAACATGTTTTGTTCCGTTCAGCTGCTCCGTCCTCTGGGAAGAATAAACTTGGTTTGACGCTTTCATAGTGTCCGTCGAGTTCCTACTCTGATAATTAGAACCTAAAAGTTGGCGCTGCGAGCAGTGTTCACCGTGATTTGCAGTCAAACCAGAGAGTCCAGATCAGTGGCGCAGGAGCTGCAAACAAACAAGGGAGGCACAGTTCCTACACCTGTTTCCACTCATTCTGACATCTTGGGGAGATGAGACTCGAAGGCTGAACAATTATAGGATACGGACCTAGAAAGCCTGAGTATATTCAGAAGGCCCATTGAGTAACGACCGGTCGTAGCTTTAAAAAGAGTAAGTCCAGAGCAGGATAGTTCCTGTAGAGGTTAAAACTCATAGATAGAGAGTAAGTCCAGAGCAGGATAGTTCCTGTAGAGGTTAAAACTCATAGATAGAGAGTAAGTCCAGAGCAGGATAGTTCATGTAGAGGTTAAAACTCATAGATAGAGAGTAAGTCCAGAGCAGGATAGTTCCTGTAGAGGTTAAAACTCATAGATAGATAGTAAGTCCAGAGCAGGATAGTTCCTGTAGAGGTTAAAACTCATAGATAGAGAGTAAGTCCAGAGCAGGATAGTTCCTGTAGAGGATAAAACTCATAGATAGAGAGTAAGTCCAGAGCAGGATAGTTCCTGTAGAGGTTAAAACTCATAGATAGAGAGTAAGTCCAGAGCAGGATAGTTCCTGTAGAGGTTAAAACTCATAGATAGAGAGTAAGTCCAGAGCAGGATAGTTCCTGTAGAGGATAAAACTCATAGATAGAGAGTAAGTCCAGAGCAGGATAGTTCCTGTAGAGGTTAAAACTCATAGATAGAGAGTAAGTTCAGAGCAGGATAGTTCCTGTAGAGGGTAAAACTCAAAGATGGAGGGTAAGTTCCGAGCAGGATAGTTCCTGTAGAGGTTAAAACTCATAGATAGAGAGTAAGTCCAGAGCAGGATAGTTCCTGTAGAGGGTAAAACTCATAGATAGAGGGTAAGTTCCGAGCAGGATAGTTCCTGTAGAGGTTAAAATTCATAGATAGAGAGTAAGTCCAGAGCAGGATAGTTCCTGTAGAGGGTAAAACTCAAAGATAGAGGGTAAGTTCTGAGCAGGTGGTCCTGTGCAGGGTAAAACCTTAGTGTAGCGGTTTATCAGCCAAACCCGTAAGGACAGTGAAGGCCACAGTGGCCATGCGGCAGTAGACTGAGTGTGGATGGATAAAGTGACATGCTTGTGTACTAGGATAAAAGGGTGTCATTCAGGGTTAGAAGAAAAACAATAAGATATTCGAAAGCTATTGGATTTTGGTGTATTAGCAGTAGCAATAAAGAGATGTTGGTTTTATGTCTTGTTGGGGTGGGGAACCATTACATATTATGTGGAAATAGGAAGACAAGTGGGAATAACAAGAGTGATATTTGAGGCGCAACACTGGAATAAGACATTAGGGCATCCGTATTCTCCAGTAATACATTTGCAGACGCTTTAGTATTGGTTCTAATACAAGGTGTTAAGTGCCGTAACCAATTAATAGGCACAAATACAATAACTATTCTCAGATTAAGTGGGTAGAGCTACCTTGGAAAATAGTTAATAGAAGGTGTGTATTATAGACGGGAGTGAAGAAATCTAAACTCCCTGGACACCGTCGGGAGAGGATTGGAAATAATAACTATTGAAACAGACGGCCCCAATTCTCCCTGTACAGTGGAGGTAGGGGACTTTAATAAAGCCATGGAGGCGCTGAAAGAAGCGCACAAGCATTCAACCAATTCGGCTCGAATACGGGAAGAAATTGGGAAAAATTGGGCAACAATACCCTGCTGACGGAGAATTCTAATCAAATAAAGAATTCAGGGAGGCAATTATGACTTGGCACAATGACATAAAACCAGAATCAAAAGCTCAATATACCAGCATTTTCATGTCAGCATTAAATCAACAAAAAATACAAACCGATAAACACGGAATTAGTAGATGTGCTCAGCTACAGAAAGACTGGGTATGCGAGTACATTGATAGAATTTGCACTTCGGTTTTGATGGCAGGTTTGAAACCTGTGATCAAAACGGCAATTGCGGGGGTAGTGGATGAAATAGAGAAGGATGCTTTTAAAGTGGGTGTGCAGAATTATGGAAATGGTTTCTGAAGGACAGGGAAAGAAAAGGGAGATGGAATATTTATTGGTGTCGATTGCCCTGTATCCTGACTTTCTGGTGAGGCATGATCAATCTCACTAGAAATGATTGGGATTTAAATATATAATGAATGAGAAACACCAGTCTCTATTCCATTTTACCATTACTTTATGAGATACCATTATTTCCATATGGAGATATCTAAGTTTATGGGTTATTCAAATTTGTGGTGTTGTTTCTTTTTGAATCACAATTTGAATCATGTGTTCAAATGGAAAATTACCTGTTCCCTGGGGCCCTGGGTGCCCTGGTCTTTGGGTAAATATACAAATGTATTTTGTTTAGTCTGCATACAGAAGGAAACATATATGTTTATAAGGGTTGACAGTTACTCCAAATGGATTGTGATATGTGTATGGCTGATTTCATTTTTTGTCTTTGTTTCGATACAAATTTCACCAGATTGGGTCTGCTGGATTGTTAGGATTCCCCGATTGGTTAGGCTGCTAACTCCCTGATGTGGTAACTCTTCCGGGATGTTGCCAGTAAAATAAGGGAGTGTGAACTAAATTAGAAAATGGGTTTAACAGTCTCTCGTTATGCTCTTTGACATTTGTCGTAGAGATAATGTTATGAAGAAAATTGGGAATGTAATCATTTGTCATATAGTCAATGCTTATCTGGATTTCCTGAATCTAAAATTAATTGAACTAAACTGTTGTTCTGATCTGTCCTCTCTTGAGGTTATCACGGAAGGTGACGTCAGATGGTGTCTTAATGCAATAGTAAGAATAATTTGACCACAAACAATGTGTGTGAACCTCAAAACCGTCCCTAGCCGGCTGAAGAAAGAGCAACAAAGGCCTTCAATGCGACAGTAATTTGAACACATACGCACCCAAAGACTCCACCCAAAGTGAGGTACATATACACCACTCTTGAAAAACATGTTTTTGTCCATTTAGCTGTCCGATCCTTTGGGAAGAATAAACTTGGTTTGAGCTTTCATAGTGTCCGTCGAGTTCCTACTCTGATAATTAGAAGCTAACACTATAATCTAACTAGGTTCTATCTGAACTAAACACTATCCATAGGGTCTATCTAGGTTCTAGCCATGTACTAACTCATTTTTATTTCAAAGATGACGGCCTAAATCATGCCCTAAGGCGAACAGTTAATTAAAATGCATCTTCCAAAAGATTAATTTATCATTTGATGCAGGAATAAAGTCTAAGTGACTGGCCATGTAATGGAGGAAAAAGTGATATAGAGGTAAAATCAATATAAATAAGAGCACTAGGGTGGAAATGGAGCCACAATATTATACTGTAGAGGTGTTAACACTGAAATTAGGAAAAGTGGAATTTAAAAGAATCCCTACTGGATGACGTAAACACCTGCACGCCCCTTTAGACGTGTGGCCTCAGATGACATGCAAGGGAGCCACTTTGCACTCTGTAACCAACTGTCATCCTGCCCCTCCCCCCTCTCTCTCTCTCCCACTCTCTCTCCTCACAGGGGCATTCATTAAAGGTTTCGAGAGAGATGGAAATGGTGTCGACCGTGGCTAGCTCCACGCGCTAATTCCCTGAATCACTGCCGCTAAAGAGAGAATAGCTTAAAAGTTCCATTGAGCGCAAAAGGAGCAGAGAGAGTGGAGGCTTACCTGTGAACACTCACGTCACGCCCCTCCACACCCTCCCCACCCTCCTCTCACCTTAAGCATCATTATTGGGTACGAGCTGTCCCTTGTACCCAAATTCCCAGAGTGACTTTCTAAAAATAAGATAAAAACTCAATGCAGAGACATGTGAGCCTAGCTGGGCTTTAGTTACAATAGCCAATTTCATTCTGTTCATTTTATCTTTAAGACCTGAGCCGGGTCGTGACATCTCTGCAGGGCCAGCTGTGTTAATGAAGATGATTAAATGCGACTCTTCAAGTGTATGAGACGGTCCAGAAATAAAACATATATTGGTCACCCAGCACCACCAAAGGCTTGACAGTCACATCTCTCATTATCATCAATGAGAGGATGAGATTTGAAAGGCACATGGCATGGATTATCAAAAATGTAATCGCAGGGACACAATGTGTCAGAGAAAAACGTCTGGTCTTCCATGGCAATATTTTGATCGTGTTAAAAAGGTAGAGAGTTACAATTCTCCATATTAGGTCGAACACTTGTACTTGTGCTTGTACTTGTGAACACACACAGAGTTCAAAAGTACAATTAACATGAACCTGTGAAGTATTTCATAACAATCCCAACAGTTTATTCACTCCAAATATACCCAGTACAAGAACACCTCTATTTGGACTACAGATATTTACAGTGGTTTGCGAAAGTATTCACCCCCTTGGCATTTTTCCTATTTTGTTGCCTTACAACCTGGGAGGGTTGTATCATTTGATTTACACAACATGTCTACCACTTTGAAGATGAAAAATATTTTTTGGGGTGAAACAAACAAGAAATAAGACAACAACTGAAAACTTGAGCGTGCATAACTATTCACCCACCCAGAGTCAATACTTTGTAGTGCCACCTTTTGAGCAATTACAGCTGCAAGTTTCTTGGGGTATGTCTCTATTAACTTGGCCCATCTAGCCACTGGGATTTTTGCCCATTCTTCAAGGCAAAACTAATCCAGCTACTTCAAGTTGGATGGCTTCCGCTTGTGAACAGCAATCTTTAAGTCATACCACAGATTCTCAATTTGATTGAGGTCTGGGCTTTGAGTAGGCCATTCCAAGACATTTAAATGTTTCCCCTTAAACCACTCGAGTGTCGCGTTAGCAGTATGCTTAGGGTCATTGTCCTGCTGGAAGGTGAACCTCCGTTCCAATCTCAAATCTCTGGAAGACTGAAACATGTTTCCCTCAATAATTTTCCTGTATTTAGTGGCATCCATCATTCCTTCCATTCTGACCAGTATCCCAGTCCCTGCCGATGAAAACATCCCCAAGGCATGATGCTGCCACAACCATGCTTCACTGTGGGGATGTTATTCTCGGGGTGATGAGAGGTGTTGGGTTTGAATTTTAGTCTCATTTGATCAGAATACCTTCTTCCATATGTTTGGGGAGTCTCCCACATGCCTTTTGGCAAACACCAAACGCGTTTGCTTATTTCTTTCTTTAAGCAATTTTATTTTTTATTTTTTTTCGGGCCACTCTTCCGTAAAGCTCAGCTCTGTGAAGTGTATGGCTTAAAGTGGTCCTATGGTCAGATACTCCAATCTCCGCTGTGGAGCTTTGTGGCTCCTTCAGGGTTATCTTTGGTCTCTTTGTTGCATCTCTGATTAATGCCCTCCTTGCCTGGTCCGTGAGTTTTGGTGGGAGGCCCTCTCTTGGCAGGTTTGTTGTGGTGCCATATCTTTCCAATTTTTTAATCATGGATTTAATGGTGCTACGTGGGATGTTCAAAGTTTCTGATATTTTTTTATTTTTATTTATTTTTATTTTATTTAACCTTTATTTAACCAGGTAGGCAAATTGAGAACACGTTCTCATTTACAATTGCGACCTGGCCAAGATAAAGCAAAGCAGTTCGACACATACAACAACACATAGTTACACATGGAGTAAAAACAAACATATAGTCAATAATACAGTGAAAAAAAATAATAAAAATAAGTCTATATACAATGTGAGCAAGTGAGGTGAGATAAGGGAGGTGAAGGCAAACAGATATATGTATAAATAAATAAAAATATAAAAAGGCCATGGAGGCGAAGTGAGTACAACACAGCAAGTAAAAAAAAAAATTAAAAAAAAAACACTGGAATGGTTGGTTTGCATTGGAAGAAAGTGCAAAGTAGAGACAGAAATAATGGGGTGCAAAGGAGCAAAATAAATGAATAAATAAATACAGTAGGTAAAGAGGTAGTTGTTTGGGCTAAATTGTAGATGGGTTATGTACAGGTGCAGTAATCTATGAGCTGCTCTGACAGCTGGTGCTTAAAGCTAGTGAGGGAGATAGGTGTTTCCAGTTTCAGAGATTTTTGTAACCCAACCCTGATCTGTATTTCTCTACAACTTTGTCCCTGACCTGTTGCAGACTATGGGGCCTTTCAGAACAGGTGTATATATACTGAGGTCATGTGACAGACATGTGACACTTAAATAAAGTCCACCTTTGTGCAATCTAACTAATTATGTGACTTCAGAAGGTAATTGGTTGCACCAGATATTATTTAGGGGCTTCACAGCTAAGGGGGGTGAATACATTTGCACGCACCACTTTTCCGTATCAAATTGTTTATAATATTTTGATTCAAGTTTTCTTTTTCAGAACCGAGTAGCTAGCTGTCCTGAGAGCGTAGTATGATGCTTGGACAGGGGTGTAGTGCTGCGGGTCCACGGTGGAGCGGCGCTCCCTCACTTTTTTAAATTTGAGAATACACAGAACTGGAAAACTATTTCTGGAAAATATATTCTGAAAACTTCTAAAAAAAGTATATTTAATTACCACAAAAATTCCAAGAAAAATTATAGAATGATATACCAAATAAATAGACATAGTACCCAAGAGATATGTAAACAATGGTTTCTTTCCTGTCTTCTCTCTGATGGTTGCAAGAATGATAAAGAACCATGTGTGTGAACTGCGGAGGCTTTGCCACTTTGGCACATCAGAACGTTGAAAAAAAAATCTAAATTCACTGTGTGTCTGCGTTGATGTTCATAAAGCTCCACGGGAACCTCTATTGCGCATTGGAACACAGCACAATATGTGACCACTTGGTTACGGGATATTTAGCCTAGATTGGCTATTGGTTGAGACGCAGGTCTTGTTCTAGTTTGGTATGTCAGGGTGGGCAATTGAACATGTGAATTGGGCCAAGTTGGAGAAATTAGGATGCATGAATATGGCAAACTAAATGCTTGATTTTATGGCTGTTTAAAAATTTATTTCCTGCAATTCTACATACTAATGATTTATGTTCACTACTTGGTCAATTCATTTAATAGCATGTTTAATCTATGCTAAATAAATTATATGAATTGACAGTTCACCTCTCTATTTTATTTTATTCTGTAACAGGGTATATTGTAACTATGTGTTCAAGCTAATCAAATCAAAGTGTATTTATGATACAGCGTGTTAGCTACACAATACAAGGAAATACCTACTCACAATAAAGCTCTCATTTCAGCACCATGAAAGACGCTCCAATCATTAAAAAATGACATCTCAGCGAGATCTGTTGTCTACGCCTATTAGTCCTACTCATCACTTATTACTATAATTACAAATAGAAGACTATTAGATCGAGTTACATCAAAGCTGAATCAATGTCTCACAAGATCACATAAGGATTCATTAGCATTCTAAACAACAGAACCAAATATAATACCGTAGCATTGTAGGCTTATAATGTAACTGTCACACCAAAAACACAGCTGAAGCTGAATAGTCACAAACTCAATAGAGCCACTGGGCAGGATTATGTTTAGATTGAAACACAATACAGGAAAGGCTAATAGTTTGTTAACGCCACCTGCTCTAATTCGCTCACCAAACAGTACATCAAGAAGATCTAAATTCCTATTCTCAGGAAACTGACTGAGATCAATCAAACGAGTGGCATGGGGATGCAGTTTGGACATTTCACCGGTAGAACGTGTAGAATTATCATTCACGATGATAGTGATGATGGCCTGTTTTGACATTAGGTAGCCTATGTCTAACTTGGTGTGTTAAAAATATCACATTTTATTGAGACAATCTGTGGGCGTAGGCAGACGTCGCAATTGGAGGATGCATTTTATGCATATTCTATAATGATCGATTATTCATTTGGCTACATATGTCGGTACAAACTGAGAAAATGATGACATATTTTTTTTTTTTAAAGGGCGCTCCCTCACCTAAAAAAAATTGCACCACACCACTGTGGCTGGACCTATCATTTCTCCAAACAACTCCAAAATGGTTTCCAGAGCCTGTTCTATTCCTAAAAGGGTCCTGAACCACCACTTATGTGAGCCGGAGGACTAGCTGACATGTATATCAGAACACTGTTAGCACTGTTAGCTTCAAACACAGCTAGTTCTGCTCTAATAGTCCTGTGAAAAGCCCTATTTGAAAAGTGACTGGTGCTTCCAGTCCCTCTGATCGTAAGCCCGAGGTTTCACACTATCTAGATCGATGAGAAAGAACAATGCGAAAAGAAGACTGTCTTGTCTCGAAGCATGGAGTAGTTCACCATTCAAAGAACTTGACGTTATTGTTCTTGTGTGAACACGCAATATTTGAATAAAAATGTCCTTTCACAGTCACTGTGTGAAAACCTTGCTGCGCTGTCAGTGGGTGTCATGTCGACACGTCAAATTATCTTTAATGTCATAGTTAATGATGTGTGTGATGAAATGGAATTGCACGCTGAGCATACAAATGTGTATGTGCACACGCACGTTCGACACACACACACACACACACACACACACACACACACACACACACACACACACACACACACACACACACACACACACACACACACACACACACACACACACACACACACACACACACACATGCGCAGAGAGATACACACAAACACACTGTATTTAATGGCAGCCACTTACTGGAGAGCCAATGCTTACACGATCACGACGTCGGGCTAATACATAGTAATTGTGAGTGAGAGGGCTTTGTGGTGCTGGGCTAGGGACCGAGCCATCGATCCGTGAGCCAAGGCTGCTTCTCCCGCTGCCACTGTGAATCACCGTGGAGGTTACACAAACTCACTGGCCATGCACACCAGGCTTAGACTACAGCTCGATACACACACACACACACACACACACACACACACACACACACACACACACACACACACACACACACACACACACACACAGTCACAGGTGGAGAGAAAACAACGACTGGAATTCACTACACCGCCACCGCCTGCAGGTTCATAATAACAACACACACACACACACCGCCGAGCTCCATTTGTCCGGAGCAGCGTGGCACCGTTGTCGGGCTGCTTCTCACCTCAGCCAGACCAGGATGAGGGCTGCCTGGTCCCGCTGGCTGGGACTGTAGCCAGTGGCTCAAACAGAGCTGTGCAGAGAGTGGCAGAGGCTTGAAACTGACTCGCCATATCGGCTCCAACATAGCTCCGTTCCAATACGCTGGGAAAGCTCCCATAGCGCTGTTCCAATATCCACACTAGAATGACACTTAGCGATGAAGCAATGCATTGGGCATGGGCTCAGCAGTATGCTAGTAGGGACATTGTGTCTGTCTAAAATTGACACTCTATTCCCTACATAGTTTACATAGTACTTTCGACGAGATCCCTATAGGCCCTGCGATATCAGCAGCCCCAGTAAAACTGCGTTATGGGCCAATTCACCAAGCCACAGGTTAGAGGTCAACCCGGACCCCTCCCCCCTGAGGGAGGCCTGTCACAATGTAAATCTCTATGGCGATGAGCGGAGCCAGATTTGACACATGGTGCCACGGGGGGATGGGCGCAGTGTACTCGTTTCAGGAGCTTGGCCAACTGCATTGGCCTTAAAGTTGACCCAGTGTAACTATAATATTGGCCTGTATTTGTCAGTCACATGTTTGGCTAAGCCACAGCATCTTGACGAGACGGTGGGCTGCGGATCTTCAGTTGGCTCTCGACCAAATGCATCAAAGCCACAGATCAAAACAGTGCAATTCCGTGTCCTCTGTTTCACATTACAGTAAAAGTCTCATATCCCAGACATGCGTTCAAATAGTGTTTGTTTTCTTTTAAATAGCATGCAGACTGGCAGGGTTTCTCTTCTGGGACTATTCCATTCGTTACAATTGAACCAAGGAGCTACAGCAGTCTAGCCATGGAGCGGAGTACCGATCTGCCCTGCTCCTATCAATTGCAATTTCATTACAGCTACTTCTTGGGCTTAGGCACCTCCCATAATAATAACAACTACAGTAGCCTACATCTAAGGCCAGGGACAAAGAGACAGAGAGAGAGACAGAGGCTGTGTGTTTAATATTTCATATTAATATTTAACCCCATTTCCTACATAGGGCACTACTTTGGGCACTGGTCAAAGGTAGTGCACTATATAGGAAATATGGTGTCGTTTGGAAGGCACTCAGACAGACAGGGGTTTCTAGCTGAAATAATTGAGCGGTGCTAGCAGGGACATAAAAGAAGGAAGTTTAAGGACCGTAATGAGGGCTCCGGCTTATATGCTTCTCCCTCGGCTGAGTTTGCCAAGCTGTGCTGTTTTTTGTTTTTCAAGAAGAGCAGCCCGGGGAACCACACAGGAGCCTTTAGCGTTGATTAATTACCCGACTCTCTGACATCTCATTCTGTGTATTATGATCCCTCTCTTTTGTCTGGGCCCGCCGTGCCAAGGTGAAAAGACCTGGCGAGCAAAGGGGCCGTCGAGTAATGGGAACTTTTCTATCTTTTTTTTTTTCGGTCTCACTTTTTTACGGACGAGGATAAGAAAATGTCCGCAAGGGTAGAGCAGTCCATCACGATGACGGGTGAGGGAGAGGTTTTGGCTTAAATGAAAAGACAAAGGAAGAGACGAAGACGGGAGAAGGAGACGAGCCAGATGCAGCTGTACTCTCTTTCCCTCTCTCCCTCGCAATCTCTCCTCCATCCAACACCCACTGTTCTCGCCTGTCCCCTAAGGCAATTTAGGGATGCATTTCCTGACTGAGCAATCGCCAAAGGCACCACCCACACTAAAACGGAAAGAGGGTTTGCCTAAAAAGCCATCTTTTAAAAACATTTTTGAAAAGTCGCTAATGTATTTTTAACAACCAGTCATTCCTCATACAAAGCATTTAGCGAGCAAAACGCTTCCCTTGACTGCCTTGTGAGTAAATCAAGGCAATATTTTGATAATTAAAAGTTACACACTGTATAGCTCTCTTGTTAAAACCACAATGTAAGTAACAACACTGCAGAAGAGAAGCAGCTACTCCCCGTTTGTTGACATTTGATTTGGAACGGACATGCAACAGGTCAGGGACAGTGTCAGAACTGGAAAACACAAAGACAGATGACAATCAATGCAGCAGCAGGGAACAGAGCTGGGGAACTGACAAATATAGGGGAGGTAATAAAGAGGTGATTGAGTCCAATATCGCTGATGCTCGTGACGAGGTAAGGCAGGTGTGCGCAATGATGGTGGCAGGAGTGCGTAATGCAGGGCAGCCTGGCGCTGGGTGTAGAGCGGGAGCAGGCGTGACACACAATGCATGTCTATACCCCAGAGCCATAAGGAGGAAGACAAACCACGGCATGAAGTTAGTTAAGGGATGTTTTATATCATGGGAACATGCTCTGAAAACTGTGAAAGAGTACTGTGAAAACAACAGAAATAATATATATATGCATTATTAAATGCTTGCTTAACACGTAAAAAGAAAAGAGTCAACATTGGCCTCTGGACGCTTGCTTTTGCACTCGGCATCTATTTTAATTATGGATTTTAGCAAACGGAGGGGCTGCAGCAACAGGGACATGAGTGGTAAAGAAACGACTGCACTGTGGGCCACTGCACACACAGATCATTTTGTTAGAGGACGGAACAGACACATTTATTTCAAGTGGTATGTCCCTCTTCTCCACTTCCCCACTTCCGCATAAGATATTTGCACATACAGGAAAACATGTCATTTTTGTGCATGCTATAGCATCCCCATTACAACCCTGTAAACCACCTCACCAGCCGTTACAAATAATTCATGAAGCGTTGCAGTGTCACAATGGACGCATCCCAAACCGCACCCTATAAAGTGCACTACTTTTGACCAGAGCCCTATGGGGAGCACTATAAAGGGAATAGGGGTTGAACTTGGGATGCAACCTGTGGACATTTACAGGATTACTTATTCAGTAAATGGGACTATCGGTTTTTGAAGTTTGGTGGATTTAAATGAATGCTTGTGAAAGGAGAAAAGACCAAAGCAAATGGCCATTACTCTCTATATTTCAACCAGGCTAACAAATGAGGCTGTGACAAAGAGCTGTGTTTCTCATACTGAATACATAAATGGTCTCAAATCATCGTCTGATGAAACGTTTACTCTTGGAAAGAGTGTGCAATTTGTCAAGTAAAGAGTAAGAAAGAGTTTTGGTTCTGCTGTTCGGGCCTAACCTGTTGAGAAGCCAGGAGCTGGTAGTAGTTTATCTGCCTGTTGAGAGAGCTTCCCCAGTGGGGCAACTATATCTCCCCCACTACCAGGAGCTCCATAAGGCTAGGGGGCAGCACATCTCTAGCTGCCCCCATAGACAAACACTTCTCTTGGGAGAGACATGCAAGGGGTGGGCAGTTGGACGTGGAGGTGGAAAAGGTGCACACACTCAATCAGAGTGCCACTAGTGTCAACATCAACAACCTTCACAATGGCTATGGTTTATGTAACTCGGACATTTGCCATGATGACATTAACACTAAATCATCACATTAATAAATAGCAAACCGGGCGTCAGCAAGCTATTACTCAGTGGGCGAGCTAATAAATTACTCATGAATAATAAAAATGGGCAGTGAGTGAGCAGAAAATAACTATGACAACATGTTCTGTTGGCCAAAATCTCCCCAGTAAGCCCCAAAAAACGTTGTTTCACTGAGGCCATGAAAGTGACTGTTCGTTTCCGGTGAGCCACAGCCCTGAAGATCATGTATATTCTAGACTTAGAACAGTCAGATGAGATGCGTGGAGTGTCACGAGGGCCTACGGTTTGACAGCAGCAGTGACATTCACATCGTCACGTGTGTGGACCGAGCGCAGACAAACTGTGGATGTGTCCGTCATGGATGCCATCATCACTTCTTGAGTCAGAGAAGTGATAGACAGTGGGGGGGTTGAAATGGTTCTGTCAGAAGTTCACCTGACACTCACCCAGAGGACCACTCAGCTCTCAACCAGTATGTTGGTTGGTGACAAGTGCCCTAAACTAAAGCAGCCATTGATTCTCTTCAGAAACACATTGCTGTATATTATATATAATCAACATTTGACACGTATATTTAACCATTGGTTTAAAAATAGACAATACGGGCTTCCCGAGTGGCACAGCGGTCTAAGGCACTGCATCGGGTTTGATCCCAGGCTGTGTCGCAGACGGCCGCAACCGGGAGACCCATGAGGCGGCGCACAATTGGCCCATCGTCGTTAGGAAAGGGTTTGGCCAGCCGGAATTCCCTGTCCCATCGCGCTCTATTGATTCCGTGCTGGCGGTCGCCAGTTGTACGCCGTTTCCTCTGACCCATTGGTGCGGCTGACTTCCGGGTTAAGCGAGCAGTGTGGCTTGGCAGAGTTGTGTTTCGGAGGACGCATGGCTCTCGACCTTCGCCTCTCCCTAGTCTGTATGAGAGATGCAGCGATGGGACAAGACTGAAACTTACAATCTCATAATTATCCAAACGTGTACGGTTCGTTCATTTTGTTGTCAGAGTGTGATGCACTGTTCAAATAGAAAGACTAAAAACGCCATCATTATGTAGTGAAACCATGAAGAGTAAGGGGCTTAAGGTGAGATCTGGTGTTTGAATGTAAACCCAATGTACGTGAGTGTTATAATACACTGAATGTATTTCAAAACAGAACGGAAGTACTCTAAAACACCGAAAGTGGATCTTCAATCTGCATATTGGTGTTTTTAAAAGAGCCTTGCGGAAACCATTGTTGGTGTTTCAGTGCATGTAAAAGGCAGCATTAAAACCCCAAAAGCATGTTCTGGGTGTCTCTTGAAATGCCAATGGTTTATAGAGTAAATATTGATCGATGATGATTTTCAGACAATGTTTTAATTAACATTTTAAAGAAGACACTGGGAATTGAATTCTTTTTTCTAGTGTAGACAACGGCAGTACTTATAGGCTACATTCTAAATGATGCTACAATCAAAATGTTGAGAGCTATTTAAGTTACAGTAGGGGTAAAATGTATAAAGTGGGCGTTCATGTGAGAAGGTGAACCTGGGTCTTCTGCTTGTCAAAGCACTGCCTTAGTCCACTTGGCTAGTCTTCAGGACTAAACAGCTGTGATGAACCACCCTTGTTACACTCAGCACATTGGGTCCAATTCAGCCTTGAGCGAAGTAGACTTAACAAAACATGGACTTAAGTCGAAACACCCATGTTAAATAAACTAACATCTCAGGAATGCGCTTTTGTCACGCCCTGGCCTTAGGATTATTTGTTTTCTTTGTTATTTTAGTTAGGTCAGGGTGTGACATGGGGTATGTGTGTGTTTGGGGTATTATATGGTAGAGGGGGTGTTGGTGGTAGTGTATGGGTTTGTGTTGAGTGTATGTATCTAGCTGTGTCTATGTTGTGTGGAGTTTTCTAGGAGAGTCTATGGTTGCCTGAATGGGTTCTCAATTAGAGACAGCTGGTTTCTGTTGTCTCTAATTGGGAACCATATTTAAGGCGATCATAGGCTTTAGCTGTTTGTGGGTCATTGTATATGTCGTACGTAAGTAGTTTGTGTGTGCACTTGCGTTTTAAGTTTCACGATCGTTTGTTGTTTTGTTAGTTGGTATAAGTGTTACCTGTTCATCTTCGTCGTTATAATAAAAAAGAAGATGTATTCAAGTCATGTTGCGCCTTGGTCCTCTCTTTCACGTCAACACGATCGTGACAGAATGACCCACCAAACCCGGATCAAGCAACATGACCAGCGGCAACAGGATCAAGGCATTAAGGATTCATGGACATGGGAGGAGATTTTAGATGGTAAGGGACCTTGGGCACAACCGGGAGAATATCGCCTCCCTCGTGAAGAGCTGGAGGCAGCGAAAGCCGAGAGGAGGCGATATGAGGAGGCAGCACGGAGGCAAGGCTGGAGACCCGCGAGTACTACCCAAAAATTTATTGGGGGGGGGGGGGGGGGCATAGAGGTAGTGGGCCGAGGGCAGGTAGGAGACCTGCGCCCACTTCCCAGGCTAACCGTGGAGAGCGGGAGTACGGGCGGACACCGTGTTACGCAGTAGAGCGCACGGTGTCTACTGTACGTGTTCATAGCCCGGTGCGGGTTATTCCACCTCCCCGCACTGGTAGGGCTAGATTGGGCATTGAGCCAGGTGCCATGATGCCAGCTCAACGCGTCTGGTCTCCAGTGCGTCTCCTCGGGCCGGTATACATGGCACCAGCCTTACGCATGGTGTCCCCGGTTCGCCTACATAGCCCGGTACGGGTTATTCCACCTTCCCGCACTGGTCGGGCGACGGGGAGCATTCAACCAGGTAAGGTTGGGCAGGCTCGGTGTTCAAGGGAACCAGTACGCCTGCACGGTCCGGTATTTCCGGCGCCACCTCCCCGCCCCAGTTCAGTTCCACCAGTGCCTACACCACGTAACAGGCTTCCAGTGTGTCTCCAGAGCCCTGTTCCTCCTCCACGCACTCGTCCTATGGTGCGTGTCTCCAGCCCGGTACCACCAATTCCGGCGCCACGCACTAAGCCTCCTGTGCGTCTCCAGAGTCCTGTGCATCCTGTTGCTGCTCCCCGCACTAGCCCTGAGATGCGTGTCCCCAGTCCGGTACCACCAGTTCCGGCCCCACGCACTAGGCCTAATGTGCGTCCCCAGGGTCCAGTATGCCCTGTTCCTTCTCCCCGCACTAGCCTGAAAGTGCGTGCCTTTAGCCCGGTGCCTCCAGTTCCGGCACCACGCACCAGGCCTACAGTGCGCCTCATCCGGCCAGAGCCATCCGTCTCCCCAGCGCCGTCTGAGCCATCTGTCTCCCCAGCGCCGTCTGAGCCATCCGTCTCCCCAGCGCCGTCTGAGCCATCCGTCTCCCCAGCGCCGTCTGAGCCATCCGTCTCCCCAGCGCCGTCTGAGCCATCCGTCTCCCCAGCGTCATTAGAGCCATCCGTCTGTCCAGAGCCATTAAAGCCGCCCGTCTGTCCCGAGCCGTCAGAGCCGATAGTCAGTCAGGAGTCGCTAGAGCCATTCGTCAGTCAGGATCTGCCAGAGCCGCCAACCAGACAGGATCTGCCAGAGCCGCCAACCAGACAGGATCTGCCAGAGCCGCCAACCAGACAGGATCTGCCAGAGCCGCCAACCAGACAGGATCTGCCAGAGCCGCCAACCAGACAGGATCTGCCAGAGCCGCCAACCAGACAGGATCTGCCAGAGCCGCCAACCAGACAGGATCTGCCAGAGCCGCCAGCCAGACATGAGCGTCCAGATCCGTCAGCCAGCCATGAGCGTCCAGATCCGTCAGCCAGCCATGAGCGTCCAGATCCGTCAGCCAGCCATGAGAAGCCGGATCCGTCAGCTAGCCATGAGCAGCCAGATCCGTCAGCCAGCCATGAGCCGTCATCCAGCCAGGATCTGCCCATTATCCTGGTGCTGCCCCTTATCCTGGTGCTGCCCCTTATCCTGGTGCTGCCCCTTATCCTGGTGCAGCCCCTTGTCCTGGTGCTGCCCCTTATCCTGGTGCTACCCCTTAGTCCGGTGCTGCCCCTTAGTCCGGTGCTGCCCCTTGGTCCGGTGCTGCCCCTTAATCCAGTGGGGTTAATGTGGAGGGTAGTCATTTGGGGGAGGCTACGTAAGCGGGTAGTGACTATGGTGGGGTGGGGACCACGACCAGTGCCGGAGCCGCCGCCGTGGAAGGACGCCCACCCAGACCCTCCCCTAGACTATGGGTTGGTGCGCTCGGAGTTCGCACCTTAAGGGGGGGGTTATGTCACGCCCTGGCCTTAGGATTATTTGTTTTCTTTATTATTTTAGTTAGGTCAGGGTGTGACATGGGGTATGTGTGTGTTTGGGGTATTATATGGTAGAGGGGGTGTTGGTGGTAGTGTATGGGTTTGTGTTGAGTGTATGTATCTAGCTGTGTCTATGTTGTGTGGAGTTTTCTAGGAGAGTCTATTGTTGCCTGAATGGGTTCTCAATTAGAGACAGCTGGTTTCTGTTGTCTCTAATTGGGAACCATATTTAAGGCGATCATAGGCTTTAGCTGTTTGTGGGTCATTGTATATGTCGTACGTAAGTAGTTTGTGTGTGCACTTGCGTTTTAAGTTTCACGATCGTTTGTTGTTTTGTTAGTTGGTATAAGTGTTACGTGTTCATCTTCGTCGTTATAATAAAAAAGAAGATGTATTCAAGTCATGTTGCGCCTTGGTCCTCTCTTTCACGTCAACACGATCGTGACAGCTTTGCGCTTTCCATGCGCTTTGTTTAGAGACATAATTGGAAATTGAAACCCCAACTTTTGGGGCAGTAAGACAGCACAAGTTTTGGGAATTTTACCCACTCAACGACACAGCCCCGTACTGAGGAACTTGGGCCCCATATCAGAAGACAAATGTTTAGATTAAAGGTAAAACGTGAACTTAAAACATTGTGCTGTCGTACTGTTCAGAATTCCTCCAGTATGGGGCATGGAGGTCGAAAGAGGACATTTGTGTCAGGTATGGTCAAGGATGTGCGTGCTATGCCAGGTCTTTCACAAAGACAGGAAAGAGCACGCCAAACACAGGTGAAACCCTCCAAAACAATCCAAGAAAGTATGTGCCAATGACAACGTGACTACCAAAATGTTATTACAGCGAAGAAGGAAACAGAAAAGGAATTCACTCAGCAAGAACATTTGTTTTGTGTAAAAAAAAGTCCTCAGGATCCCAGGTTGTGCCATTTTATTTTTTGCTCTAAGACGACACAGCTGATTCAAATGATCAAAGCTTGATGATTAGTTGATTATTTGAATTCAGCTGTGTAGTGCTAGGGCAAAAAAACAAAAAAAAACTAAGTGGTGTAGCATTTTGGCTGATAATGGTCACTGTATGCCTACACGCCAAGTCAGACAGCCATTTTGAATTATTGATCAGTTTTGATCATGCGACATGTAGTCGTTGATTGACACATGTCAATGTTTGCATCTTTTGTTCACTTGTTTTTGTGCAAATTAATGAAATGTTTGTGTGAATAGGAAAGGGAAAGGGGGATACCTAGTCAGTTGTACAACTGAGTGCCTTCAACTGAAATGTGTTTTCCGCATTTAACCCAACCCCTGCTGCTGGTTTGTTTGCAGACTAGTTTTATGAGCTTCATTTTGTTCAATTCTTGCCTATAATGCTACAGTTGAAGTCAGAAGTCTACATACACCTTAGCCAAATACATTTAAACTCAGTTTTTCACAATTCCTGACATTTAATCCTAGTAAAAATTCCTTGTCTTAGGTCAGTTAGGATCACCACTTTATTTTAAGAATGTGAAATAAGAATAATAGTAGAGATAATGATTTATTTCAGCTTTTATTTCTTTCATCACAACTTTGGAAGTATACTTGGGGTCATTGTCTATTTGGAAGACCAAGCTTTAACTTCCTGACTGATGTCTTGAGATGTTGCTTCAATATATCCACATCATTTTCCACCCTCATGATGCCATCTATTTTGTGAAGTGCACCAGTCCCTCCTGCAGCAAATCATCCCCACAACATGATGATGCCACCCCCGTGCTTCACGGTTGGGATGGTGTTCTTCGGCTTGCAAGCCTCCCCCTTTTTCCTCCAAACGTTATGGCCAAACAGTTCTGTTTTGGTCTGTCAGACCAGACGACATTTCTCCGAAAAGTATGATCTTTGTCCCCATGTGCAGTTGCAAACCGTAGTCTGGATTTTTTTATAGGGGTTTTGGAGCAGTGTCTTCCTTGCTGAGCGGCTTTCAGGTTATGTCGATATAAGACTCGTTTTACTGTGGATATAGACTCTTTCCTCCAGCATCTTCGCAAGGTCATTTGCTGTTGTTCTGGGATTGATTTGCACTTTTCGTACCAAAGTACGTTCATCTCTAGGAGACAGAATGTGTCTCCTTCCTGAGCGGTACGAAGGCTGCGTGGTCCCATGGTGTTTATACTTGCGTACTATTGTTTGTACAGATGAACGTGGTACCTTCAGGCGTTTGGAAATTGCTCCCAAAGATGAACCAGGCTTGTGGAGGTCTACAATTTTTTTGCTGAGATCTTGGCTGATTTCTTTTGCCTTTCCCATGATGTCAAGCAAAGAGGCACTGAGTTTGAAGGGAGGCCTTGAAATACATCCACAGGTACACCTCCAATTGACTCAAATGATGCCAATTAGCCTATCAGAAGCTTCTAAAGCCATGACATAATTTTCTGGAATTTTCCAAGCTGTTTAAAGGCACAGTCAACTTAGTGCATGTAAACTTCTGACCCACAGGAATTGTGATACAGTGAATTATAAGTGAAATAATCTGTTTGTAAACAATTGTTGGAAAAATGACTTGTGTCATGCACAAAGTAGATGTCCTAAACGACTTGCCAAAACTATAGTTTGTTAACAAGAAATTTGTGGAGTGGTTGAAAAACAAGTTTTAATGACTCCAACCTAAGTGTATGTGAACTTCCGCCTTCAACTGTATATGGTACACTAAGTAGTCACTGCCAATTTAGTCTGCTTTAGCTCTGGCCTACCAAGTCACGTTACTGCATCACATTTTTGACATTCATATTGTTATCTTTAACTATATTTGCATAGCTTCATTCATGGATATGCATTTTCTATTGATATGTTTAATACGTGTATATGAATGTTGCTATTTAACATTAAAGCAGCTAATAACTGAATTATGCATTGATGTACTACCATTAATGCTTGTTATTATTTGCTATCTCTCTGTCTCCATGCAGACAAATATACATACATACATACATACATGTGTCAGGTTTTGGCCAGGACTGTTCTGGTTTTGGTCACTAGATGTCCCCATTGCACCTTTTTTGAACCTTTTGTTTTTTCCTTGCTCTAATTATTGTTTGCACCTGTATGTCGTTCCCTTGTTAGTATTTAAACCCTGTGTGTTCCTCAGTTCTTTGCTCAGTGTTTGTATGTTAGCACCCAGCCCCAGCCTTGTTGTGAACATATATTTTCTCTTGTTGGATTTTCCAGAGGTTCTCTGGTTTTGTTCTTGTGTTTTTTGGATTAGTCTTTTGAGGTTTGTTTTTTCCCTTGCTGTTCTTACCACTTTGTGGATTTTCTTTTTATTTTGGAAGATATCCATTTTTTGCCTTTTGGCTTTATTTTGGACATTGTGGATTTATATTCTTTGCCTGAAGATCTTGTTCTTTTATTAAACCACCATCTTTAGTACTGCTGTGTCTGCCTCATCTTCTGGGTTCTCCTGATTATTAGTGACTGTTTCTCGCACCGGGTCCTGACATACATGCATACATACTACGTTTCCCACAGACTGGCCAAGCCTAACCAAAGCCAATAATGACAGGATCATAGACTTATGCCAACTGAACTGTCAACTGTCAATCATATCATCTAACTTAACTGCACTGTGATTCAAGCCATCTGAACACCTTTCCATGTACCATCATCTAAATACAAAGACTCAGGTCAGAGACATTAGCGTCGTGGATGACTGGCGGATCTCATTGATCCCACAGGTCTTGTATGAGTGCTTCTGCTAAAGTTAGCAGTCATTGACATTCTTTGTTTCTATTCATGTGAAATTACAATGCCATATTTCCCTTGATTTTGAGGAATATGAATATGATAAATAACTTACAGATCTGTGAATTGTCTTACTTTATCCATGTAAAAATGTGAAAGACATGTTAATGTTTTGATGTCATTGGATAGTTTGCAGAGAAAATATAAAGCATTTGAAGCTTCAAAATTGTGTCTTGAAAAAGTTTTTTGTACTCAATAATTATTATCTTGGATCATTTTCACAAAACAATATTTTTTCGGATCCTCTGTTTCAGCATTGTACCGTACATTTGACGCTTTGGATTTATCTATGAGGAGTTTATCAGCACACCATTTAAGAGCAGGGAATATAAGGACTCCTATTAACAGTATACGAAAACACCAGGACTAGACAGGATTCTAAACACCATTGTGTTTAGGAGCTTTAGAGAGAAAACGACACCTAATAAGACGGGATCTAATTCTGCACGAAACAGGACTCGAAACACCATAATAATGTTTTAACCTTCTTCGGGTTAGTGCTCCCAATCTTTGGCAAAGTGTTGCACAACACTTGACAATGTGGTGTTACAACACACCATGCCATGTTTCAGAACACCTTTGGATGAATGGTTCAGTACTCCTTAAGTCTGTCTCATAACCTCTTACGTGTTTCAAAACTCCAGCAAAGTTAAGGTTTCGTCTCCTTAACGTTGGTGGCAGCTCAGTTTCAGTGTTACAAAACAGTTTATTTTGACCGTGTGTTGTGGTTTGAGATGTGTCCAGAAACTCAAGCAACATAGTGGATCTCTATTTGTAAAGTCCTCATCACTAATCCTTTGTAAACACAAGAAGTGTTACTAATGTTTGTTTCGTAGCTACAGATAGGGATGGCCACTGACACCCAGCCCAGCAGTGGTGTGGACATTGTGAGTAACACTAGAGCAGTAGCTGGCCAGCACCATAGATGGATGGTGTCATTTACGGGATGCCAATGGGGACATTTTTCAACAGAAAACCCCTGAATCCCTTCAGCCATAACTCCATGCACTGCTGCTCCTTTCCCAGAAAAACCTTATCTTTCCAGCAACCGTGTGGAACTGTGGATGTATTTATACACCACCACTGCCGGAGGCGGTCTAGTCTAGCGTAGCAAGCCCAGTCTAGGCCAGGAACCTGGGCCGCCACTGCCCCAAATCTGCCCCTCATCCATCCATGGCTTCATATGTGATTTGTCACTAGAACACACAGTCGTGGAGAAGAGGCTCTGCTAGGTGACACTAGCGCTCTCGATTTGCCTACGGGCATTTCGGTAAGAAGGTCTCTAAGTAGACCAACTGAACCCCTTCGGAAATATGATGGTGAAGTACAGCGATTGGAGTAGTCGTGGGATGTGTGTGTGTGTGTGTGTGTGCGCACGTGCACGCGTGCCTATTTGTGCGCTTGCGCATGCTCGCACACGTCTATGCGTCCCCCATGCACACTCTTTCGAACCGGGTTATGGCCGTTCCGGAAAATTAGCGAGACAGACTGAAATAATTATGTGTTTAAAAAGGTCAGCGTCAGAGCCAGCTAAGAGAGCAAACAGGCTGCCTCCGTTTAATGTGGTGGAATCATTTGGTGGTGATGGAGGGTGGAGGAGGGACGGAGGGGCGGAGGGGAGGATGAAATGTGTCTGGTATTTAAGCTTCTCCATTAGCATTCAGGCTGCAGAATGAGCCAGTGTTTTCCCAAGAATAGCGGCCTGAAAGCCATATAGATGACGGTGAACAATCAGCCTTATCTCTAAAGCCCCGGGTAGGGGGAGAGATAGAGGAAGACAGAGGGAGAGCGAGGGATAGAGGTGGAAGAGGAAGGGAGACAGAGAAAGAGAGAGGGGGGGGAAGAGAGAGAAAATTGTTTAAAATAGACCAACATTTAGCGAATGGATAATGAATAGGCCAACAAAGGCTCAGTCTCTTTTCCCGGATGAGAAAATACAGAAAAAAGACATACTGTAGGCCTGGTTGCATGATAATCTGCTCTCCTTATTAATTGTCGGGCAGAACAGCCAGACAGACAACACTGTGACGTAAATCATGACATATTATCGAGCTTCAGACCAAATCCTGTTGTAAATGAGACTAAATGGAATCACGATATTTTTAGAGAGGCACGGGCAGGTACACAGACAGTATCGAGTCAATGTACTGTCGCAGAACATCTCCATCGATGGTAAGTGGGCCCATCCATCAACATATAAAACAATAACAAGGAACTGGACAGAAATGTTTCCACGTAAATGCAGCTAAATGTCTGTCTATTACGCTAACAGTTTAAAGAGCACAAGAGAAGAGGCTCTTCAACTGACTCAGATACCTTGTCTGGAGAGTGGAGTGACTGTGTGTGTGTGTGTGTGTGTGTGTGTGTGTGTGTGTGTGTGTGTGTGTGTGTGTGTGTGTGTGTGTGTGTGTGTGTGTGTGTGTGTGTGTGTGTGTGTGTGTGTGTGTGTGTGTGTGTGTGTGTGCATGCGTGGACGCATACTGACTCAGGCCCATATTTCATGGTTTTTATGTTCAGGCCCTGCAGCCAGAGCACAAAGCTCACAGAGGGAGGGGGGTGAGTCTGGCAATGTCGCCCTATCTGGAGACAAAATGCCATGTGCTGGCCTTGACCACATCAAAAGCGATGATAATCCACTTCCTGGATAACATTCTTGTGGAACGGAGTAGCAGAAATAAGCTTCCGGACCCATAAAAAGTATCCATATCCTCAGTTTAACGATACCACCACTCTAGAAATTATTGTTCTATGTAAGAGGTATTTTACCAAGCGACCGAGAGAGAGAGAGAGAGGGGGGGGGGGGGGGGGGGGGGTAAGTACTGTCAGTACCTATCACTCATTATGAGTAAAAGACGTAGAAGTTAGTGGGAGTAGAAGGAGAGAACTCTTGTTGGTGTGGAAATAGGCATAGTGTCATGATGATGCTTAATGTTCTTTTCATGTTATGCTTGCAAAACCACTCCGTCTGTCTAGTAAATTCTTGCACAGGAAAGCAGATTTTTGGGGGGTTCCGGAAAGGGGCCATAATTTAAATGTATGCTGTACATCTTTTTATGTGATTAGGGGGACTATTACGGACATCTGATTCCCTCCGAGATGGATCAGCGTCGAGGAATACGAGCTTTCACAGCTTAGCTTCGCGCTGACTCAGATCTTGCCATATTTATAGGAGCTTGCTGCCTTCTCAAAGAGGGTAAAGGGGGTGAGTTGGAGTTACAGGCAGTTTTTATCTCTTGGTTGAATTATGGCAGAGGATTAGTCTGTGTTCCAAAATGGCACCATATGTAGTGCACTTACTTTCGAACAGGGCCCATAGGGTAAGTGGTCAAAAGTAGTGCACTATGTAGGAAATAGGGTTCCATTTGAAATACAGTCCAAGTCAGGTGTCAGTAGTACTACATTAGCACCTACATCACCAGTGCTCCTACCTTCAGTGATGGTCACAAATGTTTTTGTTGAAGAAGAGGTCAAACAGGTTTGCATAACTAACCCAGAACCCAGTTTGTATACTAAAATATGAAATCTATTTGAGTTAGGAGGCTGGTATTGACCAGGTTCTGTGTTCGCTACAATAAACACATTTGAAGGTGCAAATTATAGGGATATAGGGCTCTGGTCAAAAATAGCGCAACATCAATGGAATAGGGTAGATATTTGGGATAGACCAAGATGGGGCCTTGTGGAGACCGACCGATCACAAGACTCCCCCTGTTCACTAATCCCGGATGTGTTCCAAATGGCACCCTAGTCCCTAATTAGTGCACCATTTTTAACCAGGGCCCATAGGGTTAACCCATAGGGCTCTGGTCAAAAGTAGTGCACCAAATAAATAATAGGGTTCCATTTAGAACACACACAATTAAAACATCTCCACTGTAAATCAGACAAACAATTCATACGCGAGCAAAATACGTAAATTCAATAATATGTCAGTTTATAAAGGGAGAGTAAGTTAGAAGTATGTGTGTGTGGGGGGGGGGGGGGTTGCCTGTTTATTTTAATGAATGCTAAACACTTTAATTAGGAGGGCTGTGACTCAAAGCAATAACCACCTTTTGAATGCGTAATTATGCCGTAATGTTTATTAATGTGTTTATTCCCCAGTACAGGGACAGACAAGAAGGCAGGCAGCAACCTGATAATTATTTCCCAGACAGACAGAGAAAGAGGGAGAGTTGGAGGGAGGGAGGTTTTGGAGAGAGAGAGACAGAGAGATAGAGAGAGAGAGACAGAGAGAGATAGACACAGAGAGAGAGACAGAGAGAGAGAGAGAGAGAGAGGGTAAGGGAAACATTGATTGTGAGGGGGGAGGCAGACAGAGAGAGACAGAGAGAGAAGAAAGACAGGGTAAGGGAAACATTGATTGTGAGGGGGGAGGCAGACAGAGAGAGAGAACTTTACAATTAAAAGGTTTTCTACAGCAATCGTGGCACGTAAAATGTATACCTTCGTTTATTTTACAGTTATAACAATTGTTGTGTTACAGCCTGAATTTAAAATGTATTACATTGAGATTTTGTGTCACTGGCCTACAAGCAATACCCCATAATGTCAAAGTAGAATTATGTTTTTAGAAACTTTTGCAAATTCATTAAAAATGAAAAGCTGAAATTTCTCAAGTCAATCACCTTTCAATCCCTTCGTTATGGCAAGCCTAAATGAGTTCAGGAGTAAAAATGTGCTTAACAAGTCACATAATAAGTTGCATGGACTCACTCTGTGTGCAATAATAGTGTTAAACATGATTTTTGAATGACTACTTTATCTCTGTACCCCACACATACAATTAATTATCTGTAAGGTCCCTCAGTTGAGCAGTGAATTTCAAACACATTCAAACACGAAGACCAGGGAGGTTTTCCAATGCCTCACAAAGAAGGGCACCTATTGGTAGATGGGTAAAAATAACAAAAGCAGACATTGAATATCCCTTTGAGCATGGTTAATAATTACACTTTGGATGGTGTATCAATGAGTTGGGGAACGTATGAACATGGTCTGAAGGCACTGAATAAGAACACATACTTCTATGTAAAAGCCAGAGGCAGGGACAGATTAATTGGTATGGAGAGAAGGAGAGAGAGTGAGAGAGAGAGAGAGTGAGAGAGAGAGACAGAGAGAGAGAGAGAGACAGAGAGAGAGAGACAGAGAGAGAGAGATAGACAGAGAGAGAGAGAGACAGAGAGAGAGAGAGAGAGAGAGAGAGAGACAGAGAGAGAGAGAGAGGGAGAGAGAGAGAGAGAGAGAGAGAGAGAGAGAGAGTGAGAGGGAGAGAGAGAGAGAGTGAGAGGGAGAGAGAGAGAGAGAGAGAGAGACCGAGCACTTGCTTGGTGACAAGGAGAAGGAAAACATTAAACATATTCATATATTGAAGGGATGTGCTTATGCGTCGTTAGGTCCAAATTGCTGTCAACTTATCAGCAGAGAAAAGTTAGCATTAGCTGAGGGGTGAAAAACACTTCAAGCTGATAAACCAGGGAAATGAGGGAACTCCATAATGAAGGCATTTAAATGGCACCGTATTCACTAACTGAGCCCTATGGTCCCTGGTCAAAAGTAGTGCACAACATAGGGAATTGGTTGCCATTTGAGACTTAGCTGGAAACCACAGGCATAGACAGTAATCTGTTCCGGTTGAGTATTGATCTCGGGTTGTTTCATTGGCTTAACAGTATCAAAACAACCAGCTACCGTATCAACTCTCAGACATAGATGTTTTGCCATGTTGAAAGGACATGTCCTCGAGCGACTTTTCTGACTGTCTGAGCGCCTCACCGTCTGAGTGCCTGTGCACTGCCTTCAGTGTGGAAACATGCTTGTTGAACGTTCAAACCCTCGCAAATAAAGAATGAAAAGACATACGTTCAAAAGTATGAAAATACATACATTCAAAAGTATTTCACCCAAGATGAGCTGGTTGTGTGTGTGTGTGTGTGTGTGTGTGTGTGTGTGTGTGTGTGTGTGTGTGTGTGTGTGTGTGTGTGTGTGTGTGTGTGTGTGTGTGTGTGTGTGCGTGTGTGTGTGTGTGTGTGAAGCCACTGTTAACGCAACAGGAAGCATGTCCACTAGAATATTGAGGAAGTTGACCCTTAGGTCTTAGTGTGGAAGGTCGAGCTGGGTGTATTTTAAGATAGTCATGTATGTGTCCTGTATGCATATTTGAAGAAATATAGGCATTTGAACATAACATCAACACATGCAGTCGAGCAATCGTTCTCGTGTCTTCCCGATTCCTAACTCAACAAACCTGTTTAGCGCGAACCACCGCATTTAACCATGGCAAGGTGACTGGGAGTATGGCGAATACAAACAGCGTAGTTATTCCCTCCGTAAGGCAATCAAATAGGAAAAACGTCAGTACAGAGACAAAGTGGAGATGCAATTCACCGGCCCAGGTGGTGAGGGTAGGTAACAACATCTCCACCCCGCTGATCCTCAACACTGGGGCCCCACAAGGGTGCGTTCTCAGCCCTCTCCTGTACTCCCTGTTCACCCACGACTGCGTGGCCATGCACGCCTCCAACTCAATCATCAAGTTTGCAGACGACACTACAGTGGTCGGCTTGATTACCAACAACGACGAGACGGCCTACAGGGAGGAGGGCCCTCGGAGTGTGGTGTCAGGAAAATAACCTCACACTCAACGTCAACAAAACAAAGGAGATGATCGTGGATTTCAGGAAACAGCAGAGGGAGCACCCCCCTATCCACATCGACGGGACAGTAGTGGAGAGGGTAGTAAGTTAAGTTCCTCAGCGTACACATCACGGACAAACTGAATTGGTCCACCCACACAGACAGCGCGGTGAAGAAGGCGCAGCAGTGCCTCTTCAACCTCAGGAGGCTGAAGAAATTCGGCTTGTCACCAAAAGCACTCAAACTTTTACAGATACACAATCGAGAGCATCCTGTCGGGCTGTATCACCGCCTGGTATGGCAACTGCTCCGCCCACAACCATAAGGCTCTCCGGAGGGTAGTGACGTTTGCACAACGCATCACCGGGGCAAACTACCTGCCCTCCAGGACACCTACACCACCCGATGTCACAGGAAGGCCATAAAGATCATCAAGGACAACAACCACCCGAGCCACTGCCTGTTCACCCCGCTATCATCCAGAAGGCGAGGTCAGTACAGGTGCATCAAAGCAGGGACCGAGAGACTGAAAAACAGCTTCTATCTCAAGGCCATCAGACTGTTACACAGCCACCACTAAAATTTAGTGGCTGCTGCCAACATACTGACTCAACTCCAGCCACTTTAATAATGGAAAAATTGATGTAAAAATGTATCACTAGCCACTTTAAACAATGCCACTTCATATAATGTTTACATACTCGACATTACTCATCTCATATGTATATACTGTACCCTATACCATCTACTGCATCTTGCCAATTTTATGTAATACATGTATCACTAGCCACTTTAAACAATGCCACTTTTATGTTTACATACCCTACATTACTCATCTCATATGTATATACTGTACGCTATACCATCTACTGCATCTTGCCTATGTCGTTCTGTACCATCTGTTACACCCTGACCATAGTTTGCTTTGTATGTTTTATGTTTTGTTTGATCAGGGTGTGATCTGAGTGGGCATTCTATGTTGTATGTCTAGTTTGTCTGTTTCTGTGTTTGGCCTGATATGGTTCTCAATCAGAGGCAGGTGTTAGTCGTTGTCTATGATTGGGAACCATATTTAGGTAGCCTGTTTTGTCATTGTGGGTTGTGGGTGATTGGCTATGTGTAGTGTTTAGTGTCATCACTATTTGTTATTTAGCTTCACGGTCGTCATTTATTGTTTTTGTATTAGTTTCGTTAAGTGTTCTCTGTCTATTAAAATCAAGATGAACACGTACCACGCTGCGTTTTGCTCCTCCGATCCTTCTCGATTCTCCTCGTCAGATGAGGAGGACGAAGACAGCCGTGACACCATCACTCATTCATATATTTTTATGTACATATTCTTCATTCCTTTACACTTGTGTGTATAAGGTAGTTGTTGTGGAATTGTTAGGTTAGATTAGATGCATTGTTGGAACTAGAAGCACAAGCATTTCCCTACACTCGCATTAACATCTGCTAACCATGTGTATGTGACAAATAACATTTGATTTGATTTGATTTGACCAATCACTTGTGGTTTTGATTTGAACTCAAGGGCTCAAGTTGACCATGACAAGATTTGAATTATACTATATTATATATATTATATATTAATCATACTATATACCTTATTATAATATGGATTATATGAAATATAAAGTTGCATACGTAAAAAAAATAACATTTGTAAATATGATTCACATAAAATAAAATATATTTATTTGTAGAAATAAAGTGAGTGTGGAACATTCCATGTATACAGGGGTTGTGTCCCAAATAGCCCCCAGTCCCTAAATAGTGCAGAATAGAAAGTCTTCACTCCCAGACTTTTTCCACACTTTGTTGTGTTACTGCCTGAATTTAATTCAGATTTGTTGGTCACTGGCGAACACACAATGCCCTATAATGTCAAAGTAGGAATATGTTTTTCAAAAATATTACACATTAATAAAACATGAAAAGAGTCCATAACTATATAAAAAAATTATGGGAAGCCTAAATGAGTTCAGGAGTAAAAATGTGCTTAACAAGTCACATAATAAGCAGCATGGACTCCCTCTGTGTGCAATAATAGTGTTTAACATGATTTTTTAACGACTACCTCATCTCTGTAGCCCACACATACAATTATCTGTAAGGTCCCTCAGTGGAGCAGTGAATTTAAAACACAGATTCAACCACGACGACCAGGGAAGTTTTCCAATGCCTCACAAAGAAGGGCACATTGAATATCCCTTTAAGCATATTGAAGTTCTTAATTACACTTTGGATGGTGTATCAATACACCCAGTCACTACAAAGATGCAGGCGTCCTTCCTAACTCAGTTGCCAGAGAGGAAGGAAACCTCTCAGAGGCCAATGGTAACTTCAAAACAGTTACAGAGTTTAATGGCTGTGATAAAAGAACACAGGATGGATCAACAACATTATAGTTACTCCACGTGTCACGACTTCCACCGAAGGTGGCTCCTCTCCCTGTTCGGGCGGTGCTCGGCGGTCATCGTCGCCGGCCTACTAGCTGCCACCGATCCATTTTTCCTTTTCGTTTGTGTCTGTCTGTATTGTTTACACCTGTGTCCTATTAGTTGATTTCGGTGAGTTTATTTACCTCCGCTGCCTGTTAGTCTTTGTGTGGGATTGTTTGCTGTGGTTACTTTGTTAGGGGTGTATGTCTGCACCACAGGGTTTTCTTTCACACGGCAGTTGTACCGGTTTGGTATGTGTTTAGGAGTAGAGGTTTCTCCTCCGTGTGTAGCGTTTATTTCCCTGTGTGTGGCGACCTCATTGGGCGTACCCCCCCCATGTTGTTGTTGAGTTGGGACTTCTGAATAAACTATTGTGCCACTGGGACTTCCTTGCTCTCCTGCTCCTGATTCCTGCACCTCCCTCCTTCAAGGAGGCACGTAACACCACAATACTAACCTAATTGACAGAGTGAAAAGCAGGAAGCTTGTACAGAATAAAATATTCCAGAAGGCACTAATGTCATACTGCAAAAAAATGTGGTAAAGTAATTCACTTTTGCACTGAATACAGTGTTATGTTTGGGGCAAATCCAACACAACACATTACTGAGTACCACTCTCCATATTTTCAAGCATAGTGGTGGCTGCATCATGTTATTGGTATGTTTGTAGGGACTGGGGAGTTTTCAGGATAAAAAATAAATGGAATGGAGATAAGCACAGGCAAAATCCTAGAGGAAAACCTGGTTCAGTCTGCGTTCTACCAGACACTGGGAGATTAATTCACCTTTCAGCAGGACAATAACCTAAAACACAAGGCCACATCTACACAAGAAGACAGTGAATGTTCCTGAGTGGCAGAGTTACTGTTTTAACTTAAATCTAACCGAAAAATCGATACCAAGACGTCAAAATGGTTGTCTAGGAATGATCAACAACCAATTTGACAGAGCTGAAGAATTATGAAAATATAGATATTTCTGTATTTAATTTAATACATTTGCAAAAAAAAAATCTAAAAACACGTTTTCAATATCATTATGGGGTATTGTGTGTAGATGGGTATGAAAAAAACATATACAATAAGTCAAGGGGTATGAATGTTTTCTGAAGGCACTAGTTCCTGTAGGTCCTAGTCAAAAGTAGTACACTATGTAGGGAATATGCTGCCATTTGGGACTCAGATAGGGACTGTCTGTGTCTGCACGGCAACACGATTTGTCTGGAAAGACAGGGAGGCTTATAATGCTTTACTGAGGCTCTGACTGCCCTCTCCCCTCTTTGTCACACTGCCAGGGGATATTGAACATGTGGCATTATGCATGAGTTGTATGTGCTGTGTAATCTGGTGGTGTGTGTGTGTGTCTGTGTGTGTGCGTGTGTGTGTGTGTCCGTGCATTGATTTGTGTGCGTTCGCGCATTTGATTTGTGTCCGTGTGGACGTGTTTGTACGTGTGTATGTGTGTGCACATCCACTGTTGACACTGAACTCACCGCCTGGCTCCCTCTAATAGAAACCCTATTTCACCACCTGTCAATTCTATAGGTATCCTCGCGGACCTTCTTGTGGCAAACAAGAGACGGCTGACTGAAATCAACAGGGATTATATCCAACTAATTGAATCTATAGTCCAATATCTACTGGCAGAGAGAGAGAGAGAGAGAGAGAGAGAGAGAGAGAGAGAGAGAGAGAGAGAGAGAGAGACAGAGAGGGAGAGAGAGAGAGAGAGTGTGTGCGTGCGTGAGTGAGTGAGTGCATGCGTGTGGTTGGAGATTTTCAACACACTCGGGGGCCCGTAGAGGAAGATGGCTATCAATGGAGTATAATGGAAGCCAATGCTTCTATTCAAAGCCCTCAGCAAGGTTTGTGATGGAGTGCTTAAACAATAGTTAGCTACTGGGGAATTTATCACAATCCTCCCAAACCTCCCCTCCCAAATAGCACCCTATTACCTACATAGTGCACTACTTTTGACCAGGCCGCTCCAATGAGCATTGGTCAAAAGTAGTGCACTACGCAGAAAATAGGGTGCCATTTGGGACATGGGCCTCTGTGACTCCTGGCATTGATTTAGAAATGATTTTCCATGAAGTGAATGGGCAATGGCCCTCTCCCAATTATACACACGGCTTACTGTGTCGGGAGAAATTACAGATGACAATAGACTTTCATAGACTCCGGCCCTGACTGGACTAGTTCATCTGCTCTCTATCTATCTCACTTGTGTTCATTTGATACCTCTAAATAAAAATGATTAAAAGGAAAAGCAAAACGCAATTCTAGAATGATAGGAATTAAATATTCCGTTCACCAGTGTCAATATGAAGGTTATTCGACCTTGAGCAGCAGAAGCAGTTATTAAAGACGTCATCCAGCGATTTTTGAACCGTTGCTGTTGAAAAGCGATATCCCAAGTATAAATACAGTGACGTACAAACACTCAAGGAGTAGGGCATTCAAGGAGATGGCCTGATGGCCTCCCCTCTGGCTTGAGAAACAATGGAGGAACAAGAGAGGACATCATGTGATTGTGCTATGTCCATGACTTACCTGGACCACCTGTTGAGGTGTGCCTTTTGTTAAGTAAATCAGGTGTTACATGAGATGAAAAGGAGACTGTAGCGCCACATAGCAACCAATGTCGTAAGAAATAGCGACGCAGCGTGTGTTATCCTCATTCCGGCCAAAATCACATAGTCATTAGACTCGTGATGTTGGGGGAAGAGCTGGATAGCATAATAATAATAATAATATAGTAATATAATAATATATGCCATTTAGCGGACATGCTTATCCAAAGCGACTTACAGTAAGTAGCGTGTGCATAAATCAGTTTGGGTGGATTTAGTTGGAATCGTGTGTGTGCACGCGGGTGTTGGTGTTTGCATCCGTGTGCATTTCCGCCCAATCAAAACCGCATCTCAGTTGTCTGTCTGTGTCTGACACTAAAGGCAGAGAGAGGAGGAGGTAACATCACTTACCTGTTGTTGGGCCGTTCAGAGGTGCAGGCGGGAGGAGACATGGAAGAGAAGAGGAAGAGAGGGTTTTAATCAACACTAAATGATCACGGCGTCGAAATAACATCAACGCTCAGCCCAGTCCAAGCCCTCCTCCGTCCTGGCACCCTAAAGGGGGAACCAGCTTCCCTCTGAAGCTAGGACAGCAGAGTCCCTGCCCATCTTCCCGAAACCCCCTGAAACCCTACCTCTTCAAAGAGTATCTTAAATAATCCCCCTCCTCATCTTCCCTGAACCAACACTTGAACTTGCACTAACTGTAAGTCGCTCTGGTTAAGAGTGTCTGCTAAATGACTCAAATACCAAATGTAAGAATGTAAGTGTGTGTGTGGACGCACCCGCTGGGTTCCCACTTCTGGTATGTCCCAAATGTGCAGAGAAATAGATACTTGATACTTCTTCACACTATCAATCAATCAATGAATTGCATGTATTTATAAAGTCCTTTTTACATCCGATTCATCACAACATGCCTTACTGTACAGTAAACCAGCCTGGACCACAAAGAGCAAGCGGACCGTGTGAGTCCACAGTGCTGCTCTAGTCTACACCAGTGGCAAAGAGTGGGGGAGGGAGAGAGAGAGAGAGAGAGAGAGAGAGAGAGAGAGAGAGAGAGAGAGAGACTTGAGTGAGTGTAATATTTACTGTTACCTTTTTATTGTTTATTTCACTTTTGTTTATTCATTTCACCTGCTTAGGCAATGTAAACATATGTTTCCAATGCCAATAAAGCACATTGAATTGAGAGAGGGGGAGAGAGAGTGAGAGAGAGGGAAAGAGAGAGAGAGAGAGAGAAAGAGAGAGAAATAGAAAGAGATATAACGTAAACTCACTCACTTTTGTACATCACCTTGGTCCGTACAATTGATCTTATTTTAGCACCCCAAAAACGTAATACTTCCAGATCAACTGTAATATTAATACCATTGTGAAGCACAATTTCTCCCCTTTCCAACAAAATCAATTACATGACCCCCACGCTGCCCGTTTCTGCATAATTCAACAAGGCAATGAGCTCCGTCGGGTCTTTTTAAAAATGGCGGGTGGGGAAGCGAAACCAATTGAGAATGACGATCGCATGCAATGATGACGCAAAAAATGACTAGGTATCCCCCCGTCACTGTCCATTTCTTGTTTTTAAACGATGAGAGAAGTGCTACACCTGGTGGAGAGAGATTGTAAGACAGAAATAGTGGCTTTATGCGTGCTGTACGTTACGACATGACACGTCACGATGTAACGGAGGGTCCGTTTTTTCAACTCTTCTCCAATACTATAAAGCCAATACCATGTCGATCAATGCTTGAATAGATACGTAGTTCACACCGCAGATTTTGAAGTCAACACAGTCGCTACAGTCCCATTAGTTTCCTTTGTAGCCTCGTTTGAATGTCATGGTTGTGCACATTTGTACAGAACGGGGTGAGTTTACATTAGACAGAAAAAAGATAGAGCTAGACAGAAAGAGAGACAGAGACAGAGGAAGACTGAAGAAGATGAGGAGAAAAAAGAAAAATTAAAGAAAGTGAGAGAGAGAGAGAGAGAGAGAGAGAGAGAGAGAGAGAGAGAGAGAAAGAGATATAGACAGAACAAAAGATAGAGCCAGACAGAAAGAGAGACAGAGACAGAGGAAGACTGAAAAAGTCAGAAAGCGAGAGAGAGCTAGAGAGAGAGAGAGAGAGACAGAGAGGCAGAGCTCAACTAACTAACATAGAGGATCGATACCGTCTGCTGCTCCTCCACCTGCACACCTTCAGACCCGTGTGAAGACGTTCCCACCATCATGCACTGAGTGGAGAGAGTGTTACTAGAGGGCCTAGTGAGAGACTCTCCCAACAAAGACTGCATTTGATATATCCTACCGCGCCCCCGCTGCACTGGCCTCTGTGTGTGTGTGTGTGTGTGTGTGTGTGTGTGTGTGTGTGTGTGTGTGTGTGTGTGTGTGTGTGTGTGTGTGTGTGTGTGTGTGTGTGTGTGTGTGTGTGTGTGTGTGTGTGTGTGTGTTTGTGAAGGTTTTCAGCAGACTCTTTACTGTATTGCTCTTAGACAAAACCAGCTGAGAAGATAGTGGCCACTCTTTAGCCACGAGGCAATCCTGGATCGGTACATCCATTTTTGTCCTTTTAAAATAACGATACACACTGAGTGTACAAAAAACGATGAACACCTGCTCTTTCCGTGACATGGACTGGTCGGGTGAAAGCTGAATGATCCCTTATTGATGTCACTTGTTAAATCAAATTCAATCAGTGTAGATGAATGGGAGGAGACGGGTCAAATACGGATCTTTAAGCATTGACACAATAGGGTTGAGGATGAGTGCCATTCGGAGGGCGAATGGGCAAGACAAAAGATTTAAGGGTCATTGAACGGGCGGGGTATGGTAGCGGGTGCCAGACGCACCGGTTTGTGTCAAGAACTGCAGCGCTGCTGGGTTTTTCACACTCAACAGTTTACTGAGTGTATCAAGAACGATCCACCACCCAACGGATATCCGGGCCAACGTAACACAACTGTGGGAAGCATTGGAGACAACATGGCCCAGAAGCCCTGTGGAAGGCCTTGGGGTGTTCTTAATGTTTTGTGCGCTCAGTGTATATAACCATTGAATGTTGACGAAAATCATTTCTAGATCCCGCATTAGTTAAACTGCCACACCCCATCAGAATTTAAATGAAAACAAAATGTGGCAGAGTGACACAGCTTTGTTGTTTTTCAAACCCCCCCGTTGCCCCTTTAACTCTAACCATTTGTCATAGCAGTGGTAATAGTTGAAGTTAGCACGTGTCTATTTGCATAACCGTGTCAGATGGTGGTATGTGAGCTGAGTTAAATCTGTGACTTAGTAATGCGTATGTCAAATCGTTTCCAATCAATTTAGATCACCATTACAATAGGAAATGGACAAAGCAGCTTCGTTCTATATTCTATATGCCATATAGCAGACGCTTCTATCTAAATCATATAGTGGAGTGCCTGTATACATTTTTGTACGGGTGGCCACAGCAGGAATCTAACCTGGCCTTGCAAATGCCGTGTTCTACCAACTGAACCCATTCCAAAGGCTAACACAGTTCTGAGATCAGATCGATCTAGTTCCTCAACGTTTTTGGTTGAGTTACATGAACTTTAAAATAGTCTATCCAACTCTTATTCCATCGGTTACGGCCATACCAGCCTGAATAAGCCCGATCTTGCCTGATCTCGGAAGCTAAGCAGGGTCGGGCTTGGATCTGTGACCATCCGTCATAGAGTGTAGAGCTGTAGTTTGGGATTCAAACCCTGGGGGTAGAATCAAACAGCTATTAGAGCAGCCACTGTCCATTTAGTGATTGCTCAGTGATGGAGTAAAGGCTGCATTGGTTAATGGGCAATTCATTATGTTCCTGCAGGGCTGAGGGATGAGGCTTTATTGGCCTCTGTGCGGTGGTTCAGTTCATTTGGCGTGTGTGTGTGTGTGTGTGTGTGTGTGTGTGTGTGTGTGCGTGCGTGCGTGCGTGCGTGCGTGCGTGCGTGTGCGTGTGCGTGTGTGTGTGTGCATACAGGCACCCACACACACACCTTGATATGCATTTAGTGCTTTTAGACATGTTGGTCTTGTTTAGCATAGAGGGTTGAGCTTGAAACAGACCGACTTGTCCAAAGAGCCGTCACTTTTTTTTGTCCCTTTGATCAAATTCAAATTCAAATTCAAGCTGCTTTATTGGCATGAAAAACATTGTGTCAATATTGCCAAAGCAACATTGTAATAAAAAATAAAAAAATTAAACTATAACTAACTTATAACTAAATAACGATCATCTTCACCATTACATCGGTACTACAACTACTATCATCATTACCACCACTACCACCACCACCATCATTAAACTGCTATCATTACCATTACCACCCATAACACTACTATTTGGAATGATAAACAACAGTAATAATAGTAATAACAATAACAGTAATAACATTAACAGTCATAATAAGTAAGTTACTGCTTACTATGCAGATGTTATTATTCAGTGTCCCTCAGGCTATGGCAGGCAAATACATATTTGGCTGCAAGAGGAGCCATTGCTCCTTCACCCATGAGTATTTTTAGTTTTTCATCTGGGTTTAATAAGTTAAAATTTGGAATAAATGTAGTCATTTCTGTGAATAATGAATCTCTTGGTGAGGAATATTTATCACAGTAAAGGAGAAAGGGCATCTCTGTTTCTACCTCCCCTGTCGTGCAGTGACCACATACTCGCTCCTCTTTGGGTAGCCATGTCTTTATATGTCTGCCGGTTTCTATTGAAAATCGGTGGTCACTCAGCCTGTACTTGGTAAGGATCTGTCTCTGCTTCGTATCTCTGACAGAGTAGAGATATTCAGCCAATTCATATTCTCTGTTTAGGGTCAGAAAGCAATTTAGTCGGCTTTGGGATTTTGTTTCGTTTTTCCAATGTTGTATATATGAGTCCTTTGATTGGTTCATGATTTTGTTTATTGGAATTCTTTCTTTTGAAGCAGTGCTGGTGTCAGCTTGGTTGGTGAGGTCCAACACCAGCTGACTGAGAGGGCTCGTTTCTGGGCTCAGCTCTTGGGTATGAAATGCTTTAAATTGCAGACTCGAATTTGGACTTGAATTTAGATGTAGCCCAAATTTTAATGATCTTTTCTGTATTTTCATTATTACTGGAAAGCGGCCCAATTCTGCCCTACATGCATTAGTTGGTGTATTTCTCTGGACTTGTAGGATTTTCCGACAGAATTCTGCATGTAGGGCTTCAATTGGTTGTTTGTCCCACATTTTAAAGTCCAGTTTATTGAGTGGCCCCCAAACCTCACTTCCACAAAGAGCTATAGGTAGGATTACACTGTCAAATATTTTGGTCCTAATTCTAATTGGGATGTTGATTTTGAATAATTTCATTTTTATTGCATACAATGCTCTGCGGGCTTTTTCTTTGAGTGCATTCACTGCCCTATTAAAGTTTCCCGATGCAGATATGGTCAGACCAAGGTAGGTGTAATTTTTTGTTTGTTCAATGATGGTGTTGTTCAGGGTGAATTTATATTTGTGTTTCTGACATCTGTTTTGTTTTTGGAAAATCATGATTTTAGTTTTTGGGAAATTTACTGCCAGGGCCCAATTATGGCAATATTGCTCTAGAATATTAATGTTCTGTTGAAGACCTTCTTTGGTTGGTGATAGAAGTACCAAGTCATCAGCATATTGCAGGTATTTCACCTCTGTGTCAAATAGTGTGAGTCCTGAGTAACATGTCTGCTAATTCATTGATATAAATGTTGAAAAGATTTGGACTCAAACTACAGCCTTGTCTCACACCTCGACATTGTGAAAAGAATTCTGTTCTTTGGTTTTTGATTTTTATTGCACACTTGTTTTCTGTGTACATACATTTTATTAAGTCATACATCTTACCACCAAGCCCACTTTGGAGAATTTTATAGAATAGCCCTTCGTGCCAAATATAATCAAATTCTTTTTTAAAGTCAATAAAGCAAGCAAAGATTTTGCCATCTTTTTTTTGGTGGACGTGTTTAGTAATTAGTGTGTGTAAGGTGTATATATGGTCAGTAGTGCGATGGTTAGGGAGAAAGCCAATTTGACATTTAGTTATTAAATTTTTTTCTTGAAGAAAGATTTGAATTCTTGAATTCAAAATGCTACAGAAAGCCTTTCCCAAGTTACTGTTTACACAAATTCCCCTGTAATTATTGGGGTCTGATTTGTCTCCACTTTTGTGGATAGGGGAGATGAGCCCCTGGTTCCAGACATCAGGGAAGCAGCCAGAAGTTAAAACCATGTTGAACAATTTAAGCACAGTATTTTTCAACTCAGGTGTGCTGTTTTTCAGCATTTCATTTCGGATGTTGTCTAGACCACAAGCCTTCTTTGATTTAATAGATTTGAGCTTTTCATTTAGTTCTTGTTGGGTTATTGGGTAATCTAATGGATTTTGGTTGTTTTTAATGACTGATTCAAGGATGTTCAATTTTTCTTTAATTTATAATTGGTTCTGTTTTAAGTCTTTTTGTGGGATGTTTTTGTATAGATTATCAAAATAAGTTTTCCAAATTCCTACATCTTGTATGGCTAATTCTTGTGGCTTTGTTGTGCTTAAATTGTTCCACATGTCCCAGAACTGATTTTGGTCAATTGCATTTTCAATTTCATCAAGTGTCTTGTTGGTATAATTCAGTTTCTTGCGTTTCAGTGTATGTTTATACTGTTTCAGAGTTTCAAAGTATTCATATCGTAGCTCTGGGTTGTTTTGATGCTTATGTTTTTTGTTTGACATTTGTCTTAGGTGTTTTCTAATTGTTTTACATTCATTATCAAACCATTTGTCAGAAACATTTTGTTTTTTGTTTCTGATGTTGCATTTCTTTGGTTTTCTCAAATTTGCTTTCGATGCTGCTTTTTGGAATATGCAGTTGATGTTTAGAGTAGCCAAATTGACACCATCTTTATTGTTTTGGTATTGTGAGTTATTGAAAAACTGTATAGAGTTGATCTCTCTCTCTCTCTCTCTCTCTCTCTCTCTCTCTCTCTCTCTCTCTCTCTCTCTCTCTCTCTCTCTCTCTCTCCCTCTCTCTCTCTCTCTCTCTCTCTCTCTCCCTCTCTCTCTCTCTCTCTCTCTCTCTCTCTCTGATTACTTTTCTTACTTTCCTATTGTCTTTGTTACTTAGGATTGATGAGGACTGTGAGTATACTCGTTCAGGATTGTGTTTTTTTCGAACGTGTGTGTGTGTGTGTGTGTGTGTGTGTGTGTGTGTGTGTAAATTAGGTATTGCATTGTTAAAATGGAGAGCACTGGCATACTGTATACGTGGTGGGAGAGAGAACATTACAACAACATACACCGCATCCAGTCCAGTTCTTGGAAAAGAGAAATGCTACCAGCAATTCACCTCAAAATGGGGAGACCATGAGGCTTTCAGATTAGCTGTCTATTCACGACTCACCACACGTAGCAGGACAAAAAGTGTTCGCTGTGTGTGTGTGTGTGTGTGACTGAGTGAGTGAGTACAAAGTGAGATCGGGCCACGTGGAAAGGGAAAGAAAGCTAGCTAAGCTATTGAACTTTACCACTGGATATCGTAATGGATTCACACTCGTCGCAAGTTGCAGAGGACACTCGGGATAAAAAAGTATGATCAAAGTTAAGGTCAGGACACATGGAAAAAGGGAAAGAAAGTTAGCCGCGCTATCGAGCTAGCCGAGACATCATTCATTTACTTTAGCACTGGAGATCATCATTGATTGAAAGAGGTCTAAATATCCTCCCTTACAGTTCAATACAGAATGTTTATCGCACCGCGAGAGCATTGATTGAGGTGGTGCATTGAGATTGACTAGGGCATCAATGACTGTGGCAAAGTCAGACGTTTTCTCTATCAGAATGTTAAAAATGACTTAGGGTGCGCCCCAAATGGCACTCTATTACCTATGTAGTGCACAACTTTTGGTCCGAATCAAAATTAGTGCAATATACAGGGAAAATGGTTCCATTTGGAATGAAGCTTTATTATTTAACGTTAGTCACTGTGCCATCTCTGTGTTCTTCTATCGCGCTCTTCCATCCTCGGTGCTCATGATGTCAGATTGCATAAATGTGCTACAGCAAAAGAGTAGGCCTAGTCCACTATGGCCTGTGTGCTTTGTTCTCTTCTGTTCTTTCGTACTACAGTACAAAGGACTTGAGTACGCTCTCTCTCTCTTTTGTACCTCTCGTTTATACCTCTCTCTCAAAGCATTTTACAGCCATGAGTAAAACAGATGTTACAGCAGCATTCCCGCAATTTTACAATTATGTTTACATTCCCCAGGGTGCATTGCGCCTCGTGTTCCCATCCACCTGTTAGTCACTGAGGAACACGACGGTGCGCGTCAGTGTTTGTTGTTCGCCACGCCCCTTTCTCTTCTCCGCCACGCCAAGGGACTCCCAGAGTACAAGTATTCCTCATCCTCTTTCCTCTCTTTCTCTCTCTCTCTCCCTTTCATCACCACCACCATCCCCTCAATTCATTATTCAAATCTACATTAGCTTATGAGCTGCCACAAGTTGACAGTTTTATTCGCTACCACGGGCCGTCCCTCCAAAAATGTATGCCACAGAAATCATGGGGGTGGCATACTGGGAAGAGAAAAAAACCCAATTGGGAGCCGGCACAGCGACGGGTCGTAAAGTTTCAGGCGTATCATTCCAATAAAGCCTGTGTTCTCTTTAAGGTGAGGATAATAGTGTTGACAGCGGTAATGGTGGAGTACAGTGTGCTGCAGCCACGGCGTCCTGATCGCGTCTGCACAGGAGGGCGATTAAGAGGGCAGACCGAGCCTTTACACGGGTCAGGTACCATCTAAAATACATTACCGCTGGGGTAGGAAAATATACATAGTCCACTGTTTATTGTAATTAACACAACTCTCCTTTTAGTTATTTAAAACCATTAAATAAAATGGTTTATCAAACCAATGTATAAATAATAATAAAACAGACCCGTATAAACGAGCCCCGAGGAAAAACAAACATTTTATATTGATCTAACGTGTGGAGACTTCTCTACAACGCAAACTCGTTTACAGTGCCTAGTGAAAGTCTACAGTACACACCCTTTACACAGTCTTCACAATTTGCTGCCATTAAATTACATCTAAAAAGGGATTACATAGGATTTTTTTCTACAGACCTAATCTACATTTTTAAAGTCAAAGACATTTATTGGAACTGTTCCTAGTTAATACGAAATAAAAACACAAAGATGTGTTGATTGCATAGGTCTTCACACCCTAGAGTTAATACCTCTGCCTGTCTTGACCTGTTGTTGGCCTGCCCTTGCTGCAGTAAAACATTGTTACTTCAACACAGTCTGCATTTGGGTCTTACCTGAAATGTGATAAGAACACCTACTCATTCAAGAGTTTTTCTTTATTTTTTACTATTTTCTACATTCTAGAACAATAGGGAAGACATCAAAACTATGAAATAACACATATGGATCCATGTAGTAAACAAAAAAGTGTTAAACAAATCAAAATATATTTGAGATTCTTCAAATAGCCAACCTTTGCCTTGATGACAGCTTTCCACACTCTTGGCATTCTCTCAACCAGCTTCACCTGGAATGCTTTCCCAAAAGACATGGCGTTCCCACATATGTTGAGCACTTGTTGGCTGCTTTTCCTTCATTCTGCGGTCCGGCTCATCACAAACCATCTCAATTTGGTTGAGGTTGGAGGATTGTGGAGGCCAGGTCATCTGATGCAGCACTCCATTCCCCTCCTTCTTGGTAAAATAGCCCTTACAAAGCCTGGAGGTGTGTTGGGTCATTGTCCTGTTGAAAAACAAATGATATCCCAAACCATGTGGGATGGCGTATCGCTGCAGAATGCTGTGGTAGCAATGCTGGTTAAGTGTGCCTTGAATTCTAAATAAATCACAGACAGTGTCACCAGGAAAGCACCCCCACACCATAACACCTCCTCCTCCATGCTTTGCGATGGGAAATACACATGCAGAGATCATCCATTCACCCACACAGTGTCACACAAAGACACGGCGGTTGGAACAAAAAAATCTCCATTTTGACCCCAGACCAAAGGACAAATATCCACCAGTCTAATGTCCATTGCTCGTGTTTCTTGGCCCAAACAAGTCTCTTCTTCTTATTGGTGTCCTTTAGGGGAGGTTTCTTAGCAGCAATTTGACCACGAAGGCCTGATTCACATAGTCTCCTCTGAACAGTTGATGTTAAGATATGTCTGTTACTTGAACTCTGTGAAACATTTATTTGGGCTGTAATTTCTGAGGCAGGTAACTCTAATGAACGTATCCTCTGCAGCAGAGGTAACTATGGGTCTTCTATTCCTGTGGCGGTCCTCATGAGAGCCAGTTTCATCATAGCGCTGGATGGTTTTTGCGACTGCACTTGAAGAAACAAACATTTATTGAAATGTTCCGCATTGACTCACCTTCATGTCTTAAATTAATGATGGACTGTCATTTCTCTTTGCTTATTTGAGCTATTCTTGCCATAATATGGATTTGGTCTTTTACCAAATAGGGCTATCTTCTGTATACCACCGCTACCTTGTCACAACACAACTGATTGGCTAAAACGCATTAAGAAGGAAAGAAATTCCACTAATTAACTTTTAAGAAGGCACATCTGTTAATTGAAATGCATTCCAGGTGACTACCTCATGAAGCTGGTTTAGAGAGAATGCCAAGAGTTTGCAAAGCTGTGATCAAGGCAAAGGGTGGCTATTTGAAGAATCTCAAATATAAAATATATTTTGATTTGTTTAAAAAAATTTGGGTTACTACATGATGTCATATGTGTTATTTCATAGTTTTGATGTATTCACTATTATTTTACAATGTAGAAAATAGTAAAAATAAAGAAAAACCCTTTGACCTGTAGTGTATGTATAATGGGTTAGTTTAGCTTCTCTAACGTCAAACATGTAAAGTGTGGTGGCAGGGCCCTCTACTCTGTTCTATTTATACCAATGACCTGCCACTGGCATTACACAAAGCATGTGTGTCTATGTATACTGATGATTCAACCATATGAGCATCAACAACCACAGCTAATGAAGTCACTGAAACCCTTAACAAAGAATTGCAGTCTGTTTTGAAATGGGTGGCCAGTAATAAACTGGTCCTGAACATCTCTAAAACTAAGAGCTTATTATTTGGTACAAATAATTCCCTAAGTTCTAGACCTCAGCTGAATCTGGTAATGAATGGTGTGAAGTTGAAGATACTAAATTACTTGCTGTTACCTTAGATTGTAAACTGTCATAGCCAGTAATGTGGAGTGAACGCAATTCTGTTGAACCCTTTGTATTTTCATGTATTGTGGTGGCAGCATCATGTTATGGGTATGCTTGTCACCGTTAGGGACCGGGGCATTTGTTAGGGCATATGAAAGAACCAAAGCAAAGGTAAAAAAATGAGAGGAAAACACACCTCAGTATTCTGAAAACTTAACCCTGGGATAGAGTTTTTTAACACCGCAGGACAATTACATTTGAGTCATTTAGCAGACACTCTTGTCCAGCGCAATGAGGGTTATGTGCCTTGCTCAAGTCCACATTGACAGATTTTTCACCTAGACAGCTCGGGGACTTGAAACCAGTTACCTTTCAATTACTGGCCCAACCTCTTACCCGCTAGGCTACCTGCCACCCATTGTATGGCCAAAGATACATCAGAATGGTTTTCCGAGAGGTGTTGAGTGTTCCTGAATGGTCCAGTCTCCGTCCTGATTTAAATCTGCTTAAAAATCAGAGACAAGTTTAGAATATTGTTGTCCATCAATGATTCCCAACCAGATTTACTGAGCTTGAGCAATTTTGGCACAAACAATGGATATACTGTGGTAAAACTTATCACTGATGACGATGAGACAGCCTGCAGGGAGGTCAGAGACCTGGCAGTGTGATGCCAGGACAACAACCTCTCCCTCAATGTCAGTAAGACAGTTGATCGTGGACTACAGAAAATGGAGGCACATGCATCCCTCATTAACATTGGTGGGGCTGTCTTAGAGCGGGTGGAAAGCTTCACGTTCCTCGGTGTCCACATCACTAAGGATCTCCTAACACACCAACACAGTTGTGAAGAGGGCACGACAACGCCTCGTCCCCCTCAGGAGTCTGAAAATATTTGGCATGGGCCCTCAGATCCTCAAAAAGTTATACAGCTGTACCATTGAGAGCATTTTGACTGGCTGCATCACCGGCAACTGCTTGGCATCCGACTAAAAAGTGCTACAGAGGGTGGTGAGTATTGCTCTGTACATCACTGGGGCCGAGCTCCCTGCCATCAAGGACATATATGCCAGGCGGTGTCAGAGGAAGGCCCTAAAAATTGTCAAAGAGTCCAGCCACCCAAGTCATAGACTGTTCTCTCTGCTACCACACAGCAAGTGGTACCTGAGTGGTACCGGAGCGCCAAGTCTGGGACCAAAAGGCCCCTGAACAGCTTTTACCCCCAAGACATTAGACTGTTGAACAGTTATTCAAACAGCAATTTGCATTGACCCACTTTTTTGGTATTGACTCTCTTGCACTGGCACTATGCACACTCACCGGACTCTACCCACACACTCACACATACTACAGTACACTGACACTCCGACACACATATACACACACACACACACAGCCATAAAAACAGAAACACAGAAACACACACACTCAAACTACATGCGCTCACAAACTCAAAAAACACACACGCATGCATATTGATGCCACACACACACACACACACACACACACACACACACACACACACACACACACACACACACACACACACACACACACACACACACACACACACACACACACACACACACACACACACACACACACACACACACACACAGTGCCTTCAGAAAGTATTCACACTTGTTCCACATTGTGTTACAGAATGGGGATGAGTGAAACGTACTCCTCAGCCTTAAGTGTCCCACTTGTGTCGCCTCATTAGCTAACTTTTGAGGTTGCGTGATCGGCGAAGACACTTGAGGGAGGACGGTCATGTCTGTTAGTGAGGCAGAGGTCCCCAGTATGGGCCAAATCATGAGGCAGTGGCACTCGCTAAGCAAGTAGTGTGACGTCATTTACACCTACACAAAATACCCCATAATGTCGAAGTGGAATTACGTTTTTAGACATTTTTACAACTTAATACAAATGAAAACCTTAAATGTCTGGTGTCAATAAGTATTCAACCGCTTAGTTATGGCAAGCCTAATGCGAATCTAACATGTATTGACTCAGGAGGTTGAATACTTATCAGGATATATATATATATATATATATATATATATATATATATATATATATATATATATATATATATATATATGTGTATATATTTAAACTCAGTATCTCACAATTGCTGACATTTAATCCTAGTAAAAATTTGCTGTCTGTAACGGCGGTCCTCCTTCTCTTCATCAGAAAAGGAGGAGTATTTATCGAACCAAGGCGCAGTGGAGTTTGAACACATATTTATTAACGAAAAAACACGAACTTGAATAAACTAACAAAACAACAAACGGTGTAGACAGACCTAGACGACGAACTTACATGAAACAAGAAGAACGCACGAATAGAGAAAACAGGCTACACAAAAACAACGATGAACAAAACAAACCGAAAACAGTCCCGTGTGGTGCAACGACATACACAAACACGGAAGACAATCACCCACAACGAATACTGTGACAACGCCTACCTAAATATGACTCTTAATTAGAGGAACGCCAAACACCTGCCTCTAATTAAGAGCCATACCAAGCAACCCAAAACCAACACAGAAACAGAAAACATAGAATGCCCACCCAACCTCACGTCCTGACCAACTAACACACATAACAACTAACATAAATAGGTCAGGAACGTGACATTACCCCCCCCATAAGGTGCGAACTCCGGGCGCACCAGCACAAAGTCTAGGGGAGGGTCTGGGTGGGCATCTAACCACGGTGGTGGCTCAGGCTCCGGGCGAGGTCCCCACCCCACCATAATCCATCCTAGCTTCCATCTCCCTCTAAGAATGTCCACCCTCCTTTTACCCCCACAAAATCTTCTTAATAACATCACTGATAGGGACAGCACCGGGACAGAGAGATAGATCAAGACAGAGGGATAGATAAGAATATAGAGGTAGATCAAGATAGAGAGGGAGATAATGATAGAGGGGCAACTCCGGACTGAAAGGCAGCTCCGGACAGAGAGACAGCTCTGGACTGAGGGGCAGTTCTGGGTAAATAGCCGTTTCTGGCTGAAGGGCAGCTCATGGCTGACTGACGGCTCTCGACTCTCATGGCTGGCTGACGGCTCTCGACGCTCATGGCTGGCTGACGGCTCTCGACGCTCATGGCTGGCTGACGGCTCTCGACGCTCATGGCTGGCTGACGGCTCTCGACGCTCATGGCAGGCTGACGGCTCTCGACGCTCATGGCAGGCTGACGGCTCTCGACGCTCATGGCAGGCTGACGGCTCTCGACGCTCATGGCAGGCTGACGGCTCTCGACGCTCATGGCTCGCTGGCGGCTCTCGACGCTCATGGCTCGCTGGCGGCTCTGGCTGCTCATGGCTCGCTGGCGGCTCTGGCAGATCCTGTCTGGTTGGCGGCTCTGGCAGATCCTGTCTGGTTGGCGGCTCTGGCAGATCCTGTCTGGTTAGCGGCTCTGGCAGATCCTGTCTGGTTGGCGGCTCTGGCAGATCCTGTCTGACGGGCGGCTCTAGCGGCTCCTGTCTGGCGGACGGCTCTAGCGGCTCCTGTCTGGCGGACGGCTCTAGCGGCTCCTGTCTCGCGGACGGCTCTGTAGTCTCATGGCAGACGGGCGGCTTTGCAGGCTCAATGCAGACGGGCGGCTTTGCAGGCTCAATGCAGACGGATGGCTCAGACGGCGCTGGGGAGACGGATGGCTCAGATGGCGCTGGGGAGACGGATGGCTCAGATGGCGCTGTGGAGACGGATGGCTCAGATGGCGCTGGGGAGACGGATGGCTCTGGCCGGATAAGGCGCACTGTAGACCTGGTGCGTGGTGCCGGAACTGGAGGCACCGGGCTAAGGATACGCACCTTCCTACTAGTGCGGGGAGCAGGGACAGGGCACACTGTACTCTCAAAGCCCACTCTATACCTGATGCGAGGTACCGGCACTGGTGACACCGGGCTGAGGACAAGCACATCAGGATTAGTAGGGGGAGAAGATACAGTGTGTACAGGGCTATGGAGACGCACAGGAGGCTTAGTGCGTGGTGCCGGAACTGGAGGCACCGAACTGGATACACGCACTACAGAGAGAGTGCGTGGAGGAGGAACAGGACTCAGGAGACGCACTAGGCTACCAATGCGTCTCCTGAGTCCTAGTGTGTGTAGTGTAGGCACTGTAGGTACTAGGCTGGGGCGGGGAGGTGGCGCCGGAAATACCGGACCGTGGAGGCGTACTGGCACTCTTAAGCATTGAGCCTGCCCAACCTTACCTGGTTGAATGCTCCCGGTCACCCGACCGGTGCGGGGAGGTGGAATAACCCGCACCGGCCTATGTAGGCGAACCGGGGAAACCATGCGTAAGGCAGGTGCCATGTATGCCGGCCCGAGGAGACGCACTGGAGACCAGACGCGTTGAGCCGGCCTCATGACACCTGACTCAATACCCAATCTAGCCCTACCAGTGCGGGGAGGTGGAATAACCCGCACTGGGCTATGCACTCGTACAGGAGACACCGTGCGCTCTACTGCGTAACACGGCGCCTGCCCGTACTCCCGCTCTCCACGGTAAACCTCGGAAGTGGGCGCAGGTCTCCTACCTGCCCTTGGCCCACTACCTCTTAGCCTCCCCCAATAAATTTTTGGGTGTTACTCACGGGCTTTTTGGGCTTCCGTGCCAGACGCGTTCCCTCATAACTCCGGTTCCTCTCTCCGGTAGCCTCTGCTCTCCTCAGTGCCTCCAGCTGTTCCCATGGGAGGCGATCCCTACCAGCCAGGATCTCCTCCCATGTGTAGCAACCTTTCCCGTCCAATATATCGTCCCAAGTCCATTCCTCCTTCTTTTCCTGTCCCTTACTCCGTTTACTCCGCTGCTTGGCTCTGGTATGGTGGGTGATTCTGTAACGGCGGTCCTCCTTCTCTTCATCAGAAAAGGAGGAGTATTTATCGAACCAAGGCGCAGTGGAGTTTGAACACATATTTATTAACGAAAAAACACAAACTTGAATAAACTAACAAAACAACAAACGGTGTAGACAGACCTAGACGACGAACTTACATGAAACAAGAAGAACGCACGAATAGAGAAAACAGGCTACACAAAAACAACGATATTTTAAGAATGTGAAATATCAGAAAAATAGTAGAGAGAATGATTTATTTCAGCCTTATTTTCTTTACTCACATTCCCAGTGGGTCAGAAGTTGACATACACTCAATTAGTATTTGGTAGCATTGCCTTTAAATTGTTTAACTTGGGTCAAACGTTTTGGGTAGCCTTCCACAAGCTTCCCACAATAAGTTGGGTAAATTTTGTCCCATTCCTCCTGACAGAGCTGGTGTAACAGTCAGGTTTGTAGGCCTCCTTGCTCGTACACGCTTTTTCAGTTCTGCCCACACATTTTCTATAGGATTGATGTCAGGGTGTTGTGATGGCCACTCCAATACCTTGACTTTGTTGCCCTTAAGCCACAACTTTGGAAGAATGCTTTGGGTCATTGTCCATATGGAAGACCCATTTGCGACCAAGCTTTACCTTCCTGACTGATGTTTTGAGATGTTGCTTCAATATATCCACATAATTTTTCTTCTGATGATGCTATCCATTTTGTGAAGTGCACCAGTCCCTCCTGCAGCAAAGCAACCCCAAAACATGATGCTGCCACCCCCGTGCTTCACGGTTGGGATGGTGTTCTTCGGCTTGCAAGCCTCCCTTTTTTTTCCTCCAAACATAATGATGGTCATTATGGACAAACAGTTATATTTTGGTTTCATCAGACCAGAGGACATTTCTCCAAAAAGTACGATCTTTGTCCCCATGTGCATTTGCAAACCGTAGTCTGACTTTTTATGGAGGTTTTGGAGCAGTGGCTTCTTCCTTGCTGAGCGGCCTTTCAGGTTATGTCGATATAGGACTCGTTTTACTGTGGATATAGATACTTTTGTACCTGTTTCCTCCAGCATCTTCACATGGTCCTTTGCTGCTGTTCTGGGATTGATTTGCACTTTTCTCACCAAAGTACGTTCATCTCTAGGAGACAGAACGCATCTCCTTCCTGAGCGCTATGGTGGCTGCGTGGTCCCATGGTGTTTCTACTTGCATACTATTGTTTGTACAGTTGAACGTGGTACCTTCAGGTGGTTAGAAATGTCTCCCAAGGATGAACCAGACTTGTGGAAGTCTACATTTTTCTTCTGGGGTCTTGGCTGATTTATTTTGATGTTCCCAAGCAAAGAGGCACTGAGTTTGAAGGTAGGTCTTGAAATACATCCACAGGTACACTGCCAATTGACTCAAATGATGTCAATTAGCCTACCAGAAGCATCTAAAGCCATGACATAATTTTCTGGAATTTTCCAAACTGTTTAAAGGTACAGTCAACTCAGTGTATGTAAACTTCTGAAACACTGGAATTGTGATACAGTGAATTATAAGTGAAATAATCTGTCTGTAAACAATTGTTGGATAAATGACTTGTGTCATGCACAAAGTAGATGTCCGAACAAACTTGCCAAAACTATAGTTTGTTAACAAGTAATTTGTGGAAATGGTTGAAAAACTAGTTTTAATGACTCCAACCTTCCGACTTCAACTGTAGGCTTGTTATTGTTATTTTATTGTTTTACTATTTCCTTTTTTTTTTATTAGCAAATGTTTCTTAATGTTTAACTCATCGTTGGGAAAGGGCTCGTAAGTAAGCATTTTACGGTAAAGTCTACACCTGTTGTATTCGGCGCATGTGACAAAAAATGTGATTTGATTTGATACCCCAAGAGTTGTGCAAGGTTGGCATTATCTTATTCAAAATGATTCCCATTTGTAATGTTTGCCAAAGGTGCTTCCACCAAGTATTACCTCTAGGATGTGAAGACATACGCAATCAATACATCCTCATTTTGTATGTCTAGTCATTTGGAAAATATTCCATTATTTTTCTTTCACTTTGAAAATTGTGAAGTAGGTTGTGTAGATCAATCGAAAAACAATCAAATGTCATCCTTTTTCGATGACATTTTAACGCGGCAAAATGTCAAGACTGTGCAAGGGGTGTGTAGTCTTTGACTAGCGACTGTAGTCTATATCTGCTGTCGGACAATATTGACTTCGAAACAACCGTCATCTTCCACTGCAACAAGTTACCTGTGCTCTTTGTGACTCCCTGACTCAGTCCCCATTGTCCCCATCTGCTCCATACCAACTCTTAACAAGCTAACATGCTTCACTTTCCAAAAGAGCACACACTTGACCTGACCTCCAGTTACTCACCAGCCTAACAGCATTTTTAGAGCATTAGCTGCTGCTGTCATGTTGCGAGTGGGGTCAGAGGTCGAGAACAGTCCATGCTTTGTTCGTCAGTGTGATTGTCAGTGTGTGCGTGCGTGTGTGTGTGTGTGTGCGTGTGCGTGTGTATGTCTGGAGACAGTCTGGGTTCAGTGAGGAAGTGCTGACCTCGGGTCAGTGCTGTGCGAGCAGGTGGAGTTTGGACAGGACAGACAAAGAGAATGGCAAATCAACAATGACATCATTCACGTCAGAAAATCTACTCAAACGAGAAAGTGGATGACATCACCGACCTGGATTACTACAACTTTTATTAGCTAATTGCCAACATTTCAAAGGTGAAACCCGGACTGTAAATCTGGGACAGTGCAGTGTGAAAACTTGAAACAAAGTAAGCTACAAATCGCATATTCAGTGATTTGTCACTTGAGAGCAGAGCTTTGTGGCTCTATACATTACTATACAACAGATGGGCCTGCTGTACTGTATACTGTACTACCTCATAACAGTTAAAAGATACTGTGGGGCTTGCGTTCATCACCTTTCAGACGACAGACAAGCGGAGCGATGACATTTGGCTGCGATAAGACTCGCGCACCGGGACGGCAGCCGTCGAAACGCAAACAGCTGGAGTCTGGCGCGGCAGCCAGATGAACGGTTTGTCTTTTTCTTGTTTCTTTACCCCCTTTTTTTTATGCACCACAACTTCCCGACAGGTATTCTCTCATTAAGGGAATCAACAAGGCGGGATGGAAGGAGGGAAGGAAGGAGGGTGAAAAGAGAACGATAACTTCATCTGCTTTGTGTTCGCCCCCCCAATCACAACAAAGGAGGGTACCGCAGAGAGAACGAGGGAGAGAGAGAGAGAGAAAGACAGAGAGGGGGACAGACAGAAAAAGAAAGAGAGAGAGAGCATGATGGCGGGAGGAGAGACATTCAGATGTGGAGAGAATGACAGAGAGGGTGCAGGAAAAACAAAGGGAGAGAGAGAGAAAGCAGTGTGATTGCTACGGACGGCTTCCTCCTCTGTCTCTGTGTTTCAGCTTCTTAGAGGAGGCCTACTGTGCAGCATTGTGCTCTGCAGCATTGTGCTGTGCAGCTCAAATGGTAGACACTATTCAGGTGCACCTACACATATTTCTACACTCTGCTGGAGAAACTTAAAAGGAAAAAATAACCATTGAAGTAATGAAGTGTTTTGGTGGATGAGGAAAGTTAGTGAGAAATGCTTAGTTTGCTATAATTAATGCTAGATATCATGGGGCCATTTAAAGAAATGAACAGGTAGGAGAATGATTGACTGAGTAAGAGACTGGCTGACTGGCCGAGTGACTGGCCGAGTGACTGGCTGGCTGGCTGGCTGGCTGGCTGGCTGGCTGGCTAACTCAACTGACTTCGAATGAGTGAGTGATAGAAAATGTATGACCACACGATCAACTGACAAAACAATAATACAAATATTTACTTTTATTTTACCAGGTAGGATGACTGAGAACATACTGTATTTTTGGGGAAATGACCTGAGGAAGTGTTACATGGGGGATGATTAGGTGGCCATGATGGTATGATGGTATGGCATATATACTAAACAAAAATATAAACGCAACACGTAATGTGTTTCATGAGCTGAAATAAAAAATCCCAGAAATGTTACATATACACAAAAAGCTTATTTCTCTCAAATTGTGTGCACAAATGTGTTTACATCCCTGTTGGTGAGCATTTCTCCTTTGCCAAGATAATCCATCTGACAGGTGTGGCATATCAAGAAGCTGATTAAACAGCATTATCATCACACAAGAAAAGGCCACTCTAAAATGTCACACAACACAATGCCACAGATGTCTCAAGTTTTGAGGGAGCAAATGGCATGCTGACTGCAGGAATAGTCACAAGAGCTGTTAGAACATTGAATGTTCATTTCTTTACCATAACCCGCTTCCAACGTCGTTTTAGAGATGTTTGGCAGTTCGACCAACCTGTAACACAACCGCAGACCACATGGTACCACGCCAATCCCAGGACCTCCAGATCTGGCTTCTTCACCTGTGGGATCGTCTGAGACCAGCCACCCGGACAGCTGATGAAACTGAGGAGTATTTCTGTCTGTAGAAAAGCCATTTTTGTGGGGAAAACCCCATTCTGATTGGCTGGACATGGCTTCCCAGAGGGTGGGCCTGGCTCCCAAGTGAGTGGGCAGTCATGTCAAATTCATAGATGAGGGCCTGATGAATTTATTTCAATTGACTGATTTCCTTATGGACTGTCTCACTAAAATCCTTAAAATTGTTGCAGGTTTATATTGTTGCTCACTCGATTCTGTAAACTACTGCATTGGCACACTGATTCCTTTTCAAACTGACAAGCATGTTGACGAGAGTACGAGCACATGCACACTCCGTGTGTATATTTCTCTGTTGTCCCTAACACGGGCTGCCAACCTCCTAACCCTTCTAACGCATCACTGACAAGTCCTAAGAACAGACAAACCAGGCTTTGTAATTAGAAAAAGCAATTAGTGGAATGAACATGAGACAACCGTTAGACAAGCATTCTAATGTGTGCTTCTGATCTCCTCGCGCCGGAAACTACAGGGCTGCGTCCCAAATGACACCCGATTCCCTACATTATGCACTGTTTTTGACAAGAGCCCTATGAAATAGGGTGCCATTTAGGATGAACCACCAGCAACCGCCAGACGGCGGCAGTTTGAACCGAGTTGACAGCGGACACGTGGGTCACTCTGTTAATTGGCAGGGACGTGTGCCCCATCCCATTCTCCCTGCGCAGGCAGGCCTCTATTTACATCAACCCAAAACTGTCTTCACCCGAACTGCGCCACCAATAATAAAGTGTTTTGTAACTAAATCACAGTTTAGAAATCATGAATCCATTCTGGAAAGAGATTGAGAGAGCGCTGATGCTATTTTAAATGAAATAATCAAATATACAGACCACAAATTCAAATTTGGCTATAATCAACATCTTCAACATTATCCTCACTGCAGGTATTTTCCCCTGATATTTGGAACCAAGGATTTGGCCCAAATAGTTAAAGAATTTGTGTTAACAGCAACTTTGGGGAAATTCTCTGCAGTATCATAAATAGCAGACTGTCATTTCCTTGATGAACACAATGTCCTGAGCAGAAGCCAGATTGGATTTTTAACAAATTACCGCACAACATACCACATTTATACCCTGCACACTAATTGACAAACAAGTAAACCAAAACAAAGGCATTCTATGCCATTAAAAAAACATTACAATCTAAATTCCAATTAGAATCCGGCTTAAATGTTTCCAATCAGTTATAGGACCAATTGCTCTATATGGCAGAAAAGTCTGGGGTCCACTCTCTAATAATGAATTTACCAAATGGGACAAACATCCAATTTCGAAATACTGCATGCAGAGTTTTGAAAGACTGTATTGCAAGTACGAAGAAAAACTCAAAATAACGCATTTAGAGCAGAACTGGGCCAATACCCCCTCCTTATTCAAACAGAAAAAATAGCCATCAAATGTAACAACCATCTAAAAACAAGTGACTCCGAAACATTTAATCACACAACCCTACAATATCAAGAGATGAAACAAGAGAAGAGTCCCCTCAGCCAGTTAGTTCTGAGGCTCAGTTCACTAACCCAAACCAACCCCATAGAGCCTCAGGACATCCCTCAGAATACCAGGCCCAACCAAATCATCACAAAGCAAAAAGAAAAATCACCTATTGGAAAGACACCTCAGAAAATCAAAGTAAACTTCAATGCTATTTGGCTCTAAACAGACAGTACATGGTGGCGCACTATCTGCACACTGTGACTGATAGAAAACTGAGGAAAACATTGACTAGGTACAGACTCAGTGAGCACAGTCTGGCTACAGAGATTGGTCGTCACAGACAAAACTTGCTGCCCAGAGAGGACAGGCTGTGCTCACTCTGCTCCAGGGGAGAGGTAGAGACAGAGCTGCATGTCCTATTACACTGTGACAAATACTCCGATCTAAGAGAACCTTTCTTTTCAAAAATGATCATGCAGTACAACGAATTTGAAACTATAAAAGATGAAGAAAAAATATATATTTATTGGGTGAAAAGACAAAATGTGTCCTCCTGCCACAACATGAGGGACAGCCAGTGGAATGTGCAATGTAATGTCAACAGTATTTCCCATTTTGGTTTTGTTTCAGCTTTCATACCATGTCATGTGGCTTCTCAGTCGTGTTGAGACCGGCCTATAACTATTGCTTTAATGGATTGTTATTCTCCTTAATATTGTTTTTGTAGTTGCTGTTAATGGTAATCCCAGAGAGAGAGAGAGAGAGAGAGAGAGAGAAACTCGTCTCGTCTCTGTGGACTCAAACTGAAAACAGGGTGGAGGTTCGGGATTTCCCAGAGCAAAAGGTCACATTTTTTTATTACACCCAGTCGATAGACAAGCCCCAGATGTGACCTTTTCAGCCTCCAAATGAAGTTTGTATCTATGCTCTCTGCTGCTCGGTCCTGCTGTTGGCTGTTTAATAGTCTCTCACTCCACACACACACACACACACACACACACACACACACACACACACACACACACACACACACACACACACACACACACACACACACACACACACACACACACACACACACACACACACACACACACACACACACACACCTATGCACTTACACAAATAATATTCATTAAAGCCTTTCAGGACCATGGAAACCTTACTTGAGGAAAACACGGATACGGCAAGAGAAACTCTACGATAAATAATTGAACACACACACATTGTCACGTCCTGAACATAGTTCTTATGTGTTTTGCTTGTTTTAGTGTTGGTCAGGACGTGAGCTGAGTGGGCATTCTATGTTGTGTGTCTTGTTTGTCCGTTTCTATGTTTGGCTCTCAATCAGAGGCAGATGTTTTGTGTTGTCTCTGATTGGGAATCATATATAGGTGGCTTGTTTTGTGTTGGGGATTGTGGGTGGTTGTTTCCTGTCTCTGTGTTTTCTCTGCACCAGATAGGGCTGTTTCGGTTTGCCACGTTTGTTATTTTGTTAGTTGTAAGTGTTCACAGTGTCGTCTTGTTTATTAAAGTCATGTTGACCACGAGCTACGCTGCGTCTTGGTCCGATCCCTGCTACACCTCTTCTTCAGACGAAGAGGGGGAAGGCTGCCGTTACACACATACCGTACTCACGCCACCCTCTGCATTACGGACCGGTTTCTCAAGTGCAGCAAATGAGCACTCATGAATAATAGGCATCTCATTGGAGAGATTTCCTCGCCTCTTTGAGAAATTGTTGCATAAGGACCATTGTGTTGCGTTGACACACATTTATTGCTGGTCTGTCATTGTTTCAGGAGTGGCCGCTTTTACCTTAAGTTATTTACCTTTTGATTCATCCAATTTGAACGACACTGACATAAAACATTATCGCTGAAGTGCCATTAAGGAAGCACATTATGAGTCTGTTCTGGTACACCGGTAAAACAGCAACATAACATTACACATCAAAACCATCACTTACATTTATTTGATTTGATTTGATTTAACTAGGCAAGTCAGCTAAGACAAAAAATCGTATTCATAATGACGGCCTACCCCGGCCAAACCCGGAAGACGTGCGCCGCCCTATGGGACTCCCAATCATGGCCGGATGTGATGCAGCCTAGATTCAAACCAGGGAAGGCAGTGACGCCTCTTGCACTGACATGCAGTGCCTTAGACCGCTGCGCCACTCGGGAGCCCAAGGAGGGGACGAAGTAGAACGACATCGAACAACGGACCCAATACAAACAGTTCCAAGGGGGCTACATCTGCCTCTCTACATTTCATTTCCAAAACTAGGGGCCTCAGGCTTTAGCATGGTGGCGTAAAGACACTCCACAACTCACCGAGTGTTCAGCAGATGGTTCGAGACCTGAATGCTGATTGACTGAAAGCCGTGGTATATTAGACCATATACCATGGGTTTGACCAAAAATGACTTTTTCCTGTTCTAATTACGTTGCTAACCAGTTTATAATGGCAATACGGTGCCTTGTGGGTTTGTGGTATATGGCCAATATACCAAAGCTAAGGGCTATTTCTAGCCACTCGGCGTTGCGTCGTACATAAACTCAGCCCTTAGCTGTGGTATATTGGCCATATACCATACCCCTTCGTGCCTTATTGCTTAAGTATAGCAGGGTGCGTTCCAAATGGCAGCCCTACGGGCGCTGGGCATAAGTAATGCACTATGTAGGGAATAGGGTGCCATTTGGGATGCAGCCCCTGAGTGGCGCATCAGTGTTCTAGCATGTTAATGTCATCTCGTTTCCTTGGGGAAGGTTATCCAGAGGGCACGTCATGAGAGAGAAATATCAGCATTATAAACGTCGTGGCCCCTCGCATGTCACCGAGTCAAACATCTGGCCTGGGCGTTACCGATAACAATAAGCATTAATGGGCCTACTTTTGAGGATTTACACTTGATAATACATGGAATTAGGTGAATTATTCATCTGTCGAGAGAGAGTCGCCGCTTAGCAGCAGAAGGGATAAAACGCCTTTAACAAAAGACATCCACACATGGTCTGCGTCCCAGAGCTCTGGTCAAAATAAGTGCATTAAATAAGGAATAGGGTACCATTTGGGAGGCAACCATGTGTGGATGAGGCTGATTAACGATGCGGGGTGAGTAGAAAGAGAGAGCACAACAATTTAACAGAATGTAGTAAAATAAGAATCACATTTTAATGTGTGGCATTGATGAAAACATATTTCATCTCAGATTTTTACCAACAATGACGAGACATCCGACAGGGAGGAGGTGAGGGCCCTGGGAGAGTGGTGCCAGGAAAATAACCTCTCACTCAACGTCAACAAAACAACGAAGCTGATCGTGGACTTCAGGAAACAGCAGAGGGAGCGCCCCCCTATCCACATCGACGGGACCGTTTTGCCTGCCCCTGTACTAGTAATAAACTTTTGTTACTTACCTGAAACGTGATAACCATGATGTTACGGCAAAATACAATTCGCTCTTAATTAAGAACTTTCAGACCCAGATTAAATTGCTTACCCTCTCCATAGCAAACTGCTCTATCCGCACTGATGGGTGAAGTCATTTGATGTTGAGCTAAATGTAAAAATAGGTTTAAAAGGGAAGAGAAAGGAATTATATAAATCTGTACTTTTTGGGGTTTCGAAACGGTTCTGAACTTTATTTTGCTGGTTAGAACAGTGGAACGAAACAAAATGGGTTTTTGGTTCTGTTCAGAACTAAACATTTGGAAAATATTCCAGTTCCAGCCTCTGCTTTAAATAGGTGTTGACACGAGAGTAGAATGTATCATCAAATGCATCGAAACATATGGAGTAAGAATTGTATTTACTTTCATAACACTCTTATATCAAAATTAAGAAAACAAAATGTTACAAATCCAACTCATCATTACGGATTCATTTATTGTGGTATAGGCTTCATCTTGAGAAGATACAAAAAACTATTTTAAGAAGCGTGATTCAACTTCAGTATATCATTTTTTTAGAAGCACATTTCGAGTGGCAGTAACAATATCTGCCTAATTTCTCTAAATATCAAAACATGGCATTTGATATGTACAGTTGAAGTCGGAAGTTTACAATACTTAGGTTGGAGTCATTAAAACTAGTTTTTCAACCACTCCACAATTTTTTTGTTAACAAACTCTAGTTTTGGCAAGTTGGTCAGGACATCTACTTTGTGCATGACGCAAGTCATTTTTCCAACAATTGTTTACATACAGATTATATCACTTATAATTCACTGTATCACAATTCCAGTGGGTCAGAACGTTCCATACACTAAGTTGACTGTGTCTTTATTTAAACAGCTTGGAAAAATCCAGAAAATGGTGTCATCACTTTAGAAGCTTCTGATAGGCTAATTGACATAATTTGAGTCAATTGGAGGTGCACCTGTGAATTAATTTCAAGGAATCCCTTCAAACTCAGTGCCTCTTTACTTGACGTCATGGGAGCCGTCATACCGCTCAGGAAGGAGACGCGTTCTGTCTCCTAGAGATGAACGTACTTTGGTGCGAAAAGTGCAAATCAATCCCAGAACAACAGCAAAGGATCTTGTGAAGATGCTGGAGGAAACAGGTACAAAAGTATCAATATCCACAGTAAAATTAGTCCTATATCAACATAACCTGAAAGGCTGCTCAGCAAGGAAGAAGCCACTGCTCCAAAACCACCATAAAAAGAACAGACTACGGTTTGCAAATGCACATGGGGACAAAGGTCTTACTTTTTGGAGAACTGTCCTCTGGTCTGATGAAACAAAAATAGAACTGTTTGGCCATAATGACCATTGTTATGTTTGGAGGAAAAAGGGGGACGCTTACAAGCCGAAGAACACCATCCCAACCGTGAAGCACAGGGGTGGCAGCGTCATGTTGTTGGGGTGCTTTGCTGCAGCAGGGACTGGTGCACTTCACAAAATAGATGGCTTCATGAGGAATGAAAATTATGTAGATATATTGAAGCAACATCTCAAGACATCAGTCAGGAAGTTAAAGCTTGGTCGCATATGGGTCTTCCAAATGGACAATGACCCCAAACATACTTCCAAAGTTGTGGCAAAATGGCTGTAGGACAACAAAGTCAAGGTATTGGACTGGCCATCACAAAGCCCTTACCTCAATCCTATAGAAAATGTGTGGGCAGAACTGAAAAAGCATGTGCGAGCACGGAGGCCTACAAACCGGACTCAGTTACACCAGCTCTGACAGGAGGAATGGGCCAAAATGGGCCAAAATTCACCCAACTTATTGTGGGAAGCTTGTGGAAGGCTACCCAAAACGTTTGACCCAAGTTAAACAATTTAAAGGCAATGCTACCTAATACTAATTGAGTGTATGTAAACTTCTGACCCACTGGGAATGTGATGAAAGAAAATCAAATCTGAAATAAATCATTCTCTCTACAATTATTCTGACATTTCACATTCTTAAAATAAAGTGATGATCCTAACTGACCTAAGACAGGGAATTTTTACTGGGGTTAAATGTCAGGAATTGTGAAAAACGGAGTTTAAATGTATTTGGCTAAGGTGTATGTAAACTTCCGACTTCAACTGTTTATCCGTTTGATATAATTCAAGTGTTGTTATCATCTCGAGCGCTTCGATCTCTGCGGGGAGTAGGCGGATCAGCGATCATCGACAGTAAATCGGAGAGACTTCATTTTGATTTTGGACCAGCTTTATCTATCAGCGGTGTGTTGATTTGAGACTTTGTGGGACCTCCCTCTTCGCCCCCCCCCCCCCCCCCCCCCAAAAAAAAAATCTGCGGATAAGCCGTGGTCTGCTGACTGTTCCACAGTCGTCTTTTGGGAACGAGGGACGTAGGGGTCACGGACCCCATTTAGGAAGGAGCAGAGCTTAGGAAGAGCTGACGGAGAGGGAGATGGAGAGATAGAGACGGAGTCTGACAAAGAGAAGGGAGAGAAAAACAAGACGGGTAGTACAGGGTCTGAGAAAGTAAGACGAGCGATACGGATGGAGAGCTGCTGGAGTGGGGGATGAGATGAAGAGAGAAAGAGAAAGGGAGAGATAAAGAGAGAGGGCAAGCTTGGACAGAGAGGATTTCAACTTAAACTTTTCCTGAAAGCAGGGCTTCAACTTTCAGGACTGATGTGTTCTCTCGGAGAACAAGGGTCAACTTCAACTCAACTAAAGCTAATGTGACCGCGATTAGAGACTGTGTGTGTGTGTGTGTGTGTGTGTGTGTGTGTGTGTGTGTGTGTGTGTGTGTGTGTGTGTGTGTGTGTGTGTGTGTGTGTGTGTGTGTGTGCCCGCATGCTCCTTCCATCACACGGACAAAAGCAACTACAATAAAAAAATATATATAAAGAAAACCAATTTTACAGAAAGAAATCAATCCCCTGATCCAGAAGCCGAGAGAATAAAGGGTCTGGTTCATGAAAAAAGTAAGTGCCTGTAATGACAGTCCGGCCACAGAGGAGTCCCGGGCTGTACATCAAGGGCCTTTTCATTTTCTGGCTATATACACTAAGGCCGCCCAGGCCCGGGATTCATCTCAAGGTTAATAAATGTGTTCCCCTAACTTGCCTCGGGGGCCTAATGACATGCGAGAGGGAGACAGATGCCCCAATACAAGTGTCCCACAAATCAAATCTTCTTTGTCACCTGAGCCGAATACAACAGGTGTTTACCTTACCGTGAAATGCTTACTTACCAACCCTTAACCAACGATGCAGTTTTAAGAAAATTGAGTTACGAACATTTTTACTAAATAAACTAATGTAAAAAATAGAAAATGAGGCTATATACCGAGTCAATGTGTGGGGGTACAGGTTAGTCAAGGTAATGTGCATGTAGGTAGGGGTAAAGTGACTATACATAGATAATAAACATTGAGTTGGAGCGGGGGGTGAAAAGAGTCTGGGTGGCCACTTAATTAATTGTTCAGCAGTCTTATGGTTTGGGGTTAGAAGCTGTTAAGGAGCCTTTTGGACCTAGACTTGGCGCTCTGGTACCGGTTGACGTGTGGCAGCAGAGAGAACAGTCTATGACTTGTGTGAGCACCTCACCCTTGCTTTACACAACACAACACACAAAAGGCTTTCATGAGAAAATGAAAAAGCGAACAAGTTCTACTAATATAGTATATATCGTTTGAACTCCAGAGTGTGTTGTCAGCATAAATGACCCAGCGCTGAAGTAAAGCACAGTACACGCTATACTCAGCAGCTATCAAGTGATAAGTATACATTGCTCATCTGTCGATAAGGAGAGAGGTAGTAACTGTACAAGGTACCTGAGGTAAAGTGTGCAAAAAACTGAATTTCCAGGGCCTGGCAATGTGCTGGGGAAAGATATATAGGATGCGTCCAAAATGGCACCACATACCCTTTTTAGTGCACTAAAAGTATAGGGCTATGGTCAAAACTAGCACACTATATAGGGAATAGTACACAATTTGGGACTTATACATCGAGTAGAGGAGTGGCAGACAGGCTTGATTGACTCGCCTCAAAATTGTTATGCTCGGCCTTGCACAGCCTAGCTTAAATCTAGCATCAGCGTTTTACACCTCATTTCTGGACTATTAAGTAACCTAGTGCATGCCATTAAAATAATAATTGGTAAGAAGGAGGAAGAGGGTAATGGCAGCATCTCAAATGGCACCCTATTACCTATAGTGCACTACATTTCACCATAGCTCTATGAGCTCTGGTCAAAAGTAGTGCACTATGTAGGGAATGTGCTGCCATTTGGGACTCACACAATGTTATGCACGGTTCAAATGCTAAAGAGTCATTTGGCGAGGGCTATTCATTTTGAAAACTCCCACATGAGGGGCCAATCTTTTGTAATGGAGCATGATCAGCTAGTCCTGATCCAGGCACCTTGGGGACTCAGCTGAGAGAGCACTGGTCACTTCAACCCTTTCTATTGATCACACACCTGTCCAGATTGGGAATATGGTACACTATACATACAAAAGTATGTGGACAGCCCTTCAAAATAGTGGATTCTGCTATTTCAGAAACACCTACTGCTGACAGGTGTATAAAATCGATCACACAACCATGCAATCTCCATAGCAACATTGGCAGTAGAATGGCCTTACTGAACAGCTCAGTGGATGCCACCTTTACAATAAGTCGGTTCGTAAAATTTCAGCGCCGCTAGAGCTGCCTCTGCCTCTGGAAACAACGTCAGCACAAGTACTGTTAGTTGGCAGCTTCATGAAATGTGTTTTCATGGCCGAGCAGCCGCACATAAGCCTAATATCACCATGTGCAATGCCAAGTGTCGGCTGGAGTGGTGTAAAGCTCGTTGAACTTCGGAGCAGTGGAAACGTGTTCTCTGGAGTGATGAATCACACTTCACCATCTGATAGTCCACCGGACCAATCTGGGTTTGGCGGGTGCCAGGAGAAATGCTACCTGCCCCAATATGTATTGCCAACTGTAAAGTTTGGTGGAGGAGGAATAATAGTATGGGGCTGTTTTTCATGGTTTAGGCGAGGCCCCTTAGTTCCAGTGAAGGGAAATGTTTATGCTACAGCATACAATGACATTCTAGATGATTCTGTGCTTACAACTTTATGGCAAAAGTTTGGGGAATGCTCTTTCCTGTTTCAGCATGACAATGCCCCTGTGCCAAAAACAAGGTCCATACAGAAATGGTTTGATGTGGAAGAACTTGACTGGCCTGCACAGAGCCCTGACCTCAACCCCATCAAAAACTATTAATTTCATTTATTTTTGGACCCCTTTTTCGCCGCAATTTTGTCATATCCAATTGATAGTTACGGCCTTGTCCCATCGCTGCAACTCCCGTACAGACTCTGGAGAGGTGAAGGTCGAGAGCCGTGCGTCCTCCGAAACACAACCGCGCCAAGCCGCACTGCTTCTTGACACACTGATCGCTAAGCCCGGAACCCACCCGCACCAATGTGTCGGAGGAAACGGCGTACACCTAGCGACCGTGTCAGCGTACACTGCACCCGGCCTGCCACAGGAGTCACTAGAGCACGATGGGACAAGGACATCCCGGCCGGCCAAACCCTACCCTAACCCAGATGATGCTGGGCCAATTGTGCGTCATCTCATGGGTCTCCGGGTCGCAGCCGATTGTGACACAGCCCGGTAATCGAACCAGGATCTGTAGTAACGCAGCTAGACTGCTGCGCCACTCGGGAGGCCATCCATCGAACACCTTTGGGATGAATTGCAACGCCGACTGCAAACCAGCATCAGTGCCCAACCTCACTAATGCACTTGTGGCTGAATGTAAGAAAATCCCCATAGCAATGTTCCCACATCTAGTGGAAAACCTTCAAAGAAGAGTGGAGCTAATTATAGCAGCAAAGGGGGGACCAACTCCATATTAATGCCCATGATATAGGCATTTTGATGTTAGACAAGCTGGTGTCCACATACTTTTGGTGATGTAGTGCTTCACTCCATTTATTCTTCTGTCGTGATTTGGACCCTTTCTCTCTCTCTCTCCCCCTCTCTTTACTTCTCTCTTTCTCTCAACAAATATGCAAAGCACAGGAACACACAAACACAAATGCACACACACAAACACACACAAAGTCTCATCTCCAAGTAGAAGTGGGCTGATCAATCACATTTGATATGAGCGGGCATTCTTTAGGTTATGGGCTTTGGCATGCTGAAGGGAGCATGCCAGGATAAGAGAAAGTCTAATATCCTGACTCACACGCACTCACTCAAACACACATGAAGGCCTGCACGCACGCACACACACACACACTCCCCCCATCCCTTTTGAGCTAAAAATCCATAATTTCAGCCTCGTGAAGGTCAATATGGACAATCGATAAGTCTCACTGTGCCGACACTTTTTTTCTCTCTTCATTTTATTCATTGGCTGGTTTTTTGTTTTGTTTATGTGTTTTGGCTGTTTTCTGGCACCCTGTCAGCGCGGCGGCCCAGGTGTGCCTGGAATCTTCAAGATCGACAAAAGGGAAATATTTTGTTTGTGCTTTTCTTCCCTGGTCCTCAATCTGCTGCCAGGTTTGTTAAAGAGTGGCATTCCCCCCCACACACACACACACACACACACACACACACACACACACACACACACACACACACACACACACACACACACACACACACATACACACACACACACACCTCCACGCTGGTATGAGACTATGACATACACACTGAGAGTGTGCCAGACGTGTGTATGATAGGATGTGAAGTGACGCCAAAAGCCTGTCTGAAGCAAAGGTCTATGAATGTCAGGTGGCTAGCCTCAATAGAAGACCCCTTAGTGGCCCTGTGGTCATGTCCCTCGACTGTCCATGTCCCTCTGTCCTTTCACGCCCACACTAATACGACACCGTTGGTCAAATGCACAGAGACGGAACACAGGGAAAACAAAAGTACTCGACCACACACATGGTGTACAAAAACACATACACGCCCGAGAGAACAAACAGCAAATCCGAAGTAGACTTTCACACACACATGCACACACACACACACACACACACACACACACACATACACACACACACACACACCAGTGTTCATTTTGGCAGTTATTTAAGATTTGGTTTTAGACTTAGTTTTAGTCTTAAAATACCTTTAAGTCTTAGTCACATTTGAGTCATTCCATACTTCGCTAGTTTCAGTTATTACCAGTCGACAATTTCTTTACTTTTAGTCACAGTTATTTTTTGTCACTTAACAGTCAGCGCATTTTGTTAATTTAAATAATACATATCTGTTTATTTAACTTCCATCACGTGCACATTCAGCTAGGCCTACTATCTCCTCATGAACCTCAGCTGGAAACATTGTAATTTTAAACAATTCCAGACGTAATTAGAAAGCACTCCCCTCGACTTGTTCCACATTTTGTTGTGTTACAGCCTGCATTTAAAATGGATTCAATTGAGATGTTGTGTCACTGGCCTACACACAACAATGACGATGTAATGAGTCAATAAGTATTCAACCCCTTTTGCTTTGGCAAGATTAAAGAAGTTCATGATTAAACATTTGCATAACAAGTCACCAAATAAGTTGCATGGACTCACTAATAGTGTTTAACATGATTTCTGAACGACTACTTCATCTCTGTACTCCACACATACAATTCTCTGTAAGGTCCCTCAGTCGAGCAGTGAATTTCAAACACAGATTCAACCTCAAAGACCAGGGAGGTTTTCCAATGCTTTGAAAAGAAGGACACCTATTGGTAGATAAAAATAATTGTTATTAGACTTTGGATAGTGTATCAATACACCCAGCCACTACAAAGATACAGGCGTCCTTTCTAACTCAGTTGCCGGAGAGGAAGGAAACCATTTCCCCATGAGTCCAACGGTGACTTTAAAACAGTTACAGAGTTTAATGGATGTGACAGGAGAAAACTGAGGATGAATCAACAACATTGTAGTTACTCCACTACAGTAACCTAAATGACAGAGTGAAAAGAAAGAAGCCTGTACAGAATTGACATAATCCAAAACATGCATTCTTTTTGCAATAAGTCACTAAAGTAAAAGTGCAGACAATGTGGGAAAGAAATAAAGCATTGTTATGGGAAAATACAACACAGCACATCACTGAGTACCACTCTTCATATTTTCAAGCATGGTGTTGGCTGTGTCATGCCATCGGCAAGGACTAGGGAGATGTTTTAGGATAAAAAGAAATGGAATAGAGCTAAGCACAGGCAAAATCCTAGACGAAAACCTGGTTCAGTCTGCTTTCCAACAGACACTGGGAGACAAATACACCTTTCAGCAGGACAACAACATAAAACACAAGGCCAAATATACACTGGAGTTGCTTACCAAGACAACATTGAGTGGCCTAGTTAAAGTTTTGAACTAAATTGGCTTGGCAAATTTTGAAAATGAATGTCTAGCAAAGATCAACAACCAACGAGACAAAGCTTGAAGAATTAAAAAATAATAATAGTGCAAATATTGTACAATCCAGGTGTACAAATCTCTTAGAGACTTACCTAGAAAGACTCAGTTGTAATCACTGCCAAAGGTGAAACATGTATTGACTCAGGGGTGTGAATACTTAGATATTTCTGTATTTCATTTTCAATAAATGTGCTAAAATGTCTAAAAACATGTTTTCATTTTGTCATTATGGTGTAGTGTGTGTAGATGGGTGAGACAGAAATAGATATTGAATTCAGGCTGAAACAATAACATTTGGAATAAGTCAAGGGGTATGAATACTTTCTGAAGCCTCTGTAGGCTATAAAGCCTTTGTCTCCCTATCATAACCGTCGGAGTGGGGGTAAATCACAGTGATTTCCTTGAAAATCGGAGAATCTGAGCTTTCCATAAATACCAGAAGTATTAATATTCAGCAAACGTCATTTGTTTTTCCAATCGAAAAAAAGCAGCCGCAAATCGCGCATTCTGACCGCAAGAGCGCCAAAATAAGGTGATATGAATAACAGCGCACATGGTAATTAGAGCTTTTGATGTGATCAGAAAAAAAAAATGGCCTATATCAAAGGAAAGATTATCAAAGACATTATTGTTTCTAATTGAGGTAAGTTACAATTGAAGTGTCCTGGCTGCGCATTAGTTCAAAAGAGAGACTATTGATTGAAGTGACCGCTGGGGAGTTGTGTGTGGGAAAGAGCCAGCTAACTTCAAAGACCTTATCGTCAATGAGAGGATTGCATTAAATATTCCAACACAGTCTCACATTCAATTCGCGCATATATGTACAAAATGTATTTCAGCAGATTTCGTGCGTTTTTGTGCATTTTTGGGGTGTTTTGGGGTGGTTTAATTCGTTTGAAAATACACGAATTTCTGTGCTACTTAATTCGTGCGAAAAGACACAAATTTAACCAGTAGGCGACACACAAGCCGTTGCAACAACCATGTAGAGGCGATAATTTGTATTTCATTTTTGTTCTTCTTAATGGCTAATTCAACGTCATGAATATACAGAAATGTTGTCTTTGTTTAACCATGTTTTAAAATGTGTCGTTGTATGCCTATATGTACTGTTTTAGACTTGCTGAACAGAATTTTTGAGAAAAGACGCACATTTACCTGCGACTTAATTTGTGGGAAATATTGTTTTATTAATGCCAATGCTGTTTTCTGTGCTTGATTTCGCTTAATACTTTGGATACTGGTGCACTTGTAATCAGAACGCCTTTTTGTCATGTAGGCAACCATACACGATTTTCTTCATAACCCATTTCATATTTCGTGGAGCCTAAATTACACCATTTTCTTCATAATGCATGTATTACATGTTAATGTAAAATAATGAATTATGTTGGCTTACACTTATGGCCTTTCCAAGGCCTTTCCATACCTTAAGGGAACATTTTAGCACTCGCCATATGGTTTGTGAGAAACGCCACATTGCAAATGTAAGGTCCCTTACTAGACGTCCTGCAACGTTTCTAAAATTCGCGGACGGCGTCGGGCCGTGCGCGGGGGAGAGATCTTTCAGGAAGTCATCAAACTAAATCTCTCGGACGTTCGGTTTCCGTTTTATAAAAATAACACATTTTGGTCATTTTTCCGCAGTCTAGGAAATTCCCTCCAGAGGGAAAATAAATAATATTGCAAATGCACAAGCACATTGCAAATGCATGTGGCCTTTTCTCCTAAACAGAAAATATTTCGAAGACGTAATGGACAGTTGGCCCCGAACAAGATGGCGTCGAGGCCTCAACGCTTTTTGAGTTATGGCCATTTTTCTGGGATTAAAGGTCAAAAACGTAAAGTAGGGTGCTAATTTGACCGCTTCACGTCAAAGTACATAAGCATACGGTGTCAGGAAAAAAAGAACCAGCCATTTATCTATCGTAATTTAAGAGAAATCGTACATTGACAAATTGGTCATGTTCACAAAAAGGAGTAAAAAAATAAATAAATTACAGATCCAGTTGCAGTGTGTTCAGACGAACATTCTTTTAGTGGGTTTCGAAGCTCTGCCACTGCATCACAGTGCTAGCTGCGCCACCAGAGTCTCTGGGTTCGCGCCCAGGCTCTGCCGCAGCCGGCCGTGACCGGGAGGTCCGTTGGCCTAGCATCGTCCGGGTTAGGGAGGGTTTGGCCGGTAGGGATATCCTTGTCTCATCGCGCTCCAGCGACTCCTGTGGCGGGCCGGGGGCAGTGCACGCTAGCCAAGGGGGCCATGTGCACGGTGTTTCCTCCGACACATTGGTGCGGCTGGCTTCCGGGTTGGAGGCGCGCTGTGTTAAGAAGCAGTGCGGCTTGGTTGGGTTGTGCTTCGGAGGACGCGTGGCGTTCGACCTTCGTCTCTCCTGAGCCCATACAGGAGTTGTAGCGATGAGACAAGATAGTAATTACTAGCGATTGGATACCACGAAGAAAAGGGGATAAAAGGATGGAGTGAAAAAGTACGGTGCTTAAAGACACACAAAGCCTGCAATGGCATTGCCATTATCTCCAGGCCGTGCCGAGTTCAACGAGATGCCCTGCTTGACCGTAGCTAGCTCGGTCTGAGTGCAGCGACAGGGACAAGAAGAAGGACCCAAATGACCATTTGACCTCAATTTCATAGTTTTTTGCTTTTGGGAGACAGAGAGAGAACCGTTAAGGTTACAAGCACAATTTGACCTCAGGAACGTTCCTAAGGTCCTCCCGATCTGTGCAAGCCTAACATTGACCATGTGGCATTAACCGTTAATAGTTAAAAGAAGGTGTTTACATCAAACAGTTTACAATGACATGTCTCCCCATAGGAATACATTGCCTGCTCCCCTAAATTCAACCTGAAGCCTATGTGGGTTAATAATGCCTTATGAACCTGTCTTCGATGGCAATCCATCAAGCCACTATGAGGTCTACCTGTGTCGATTCTAAGCTTCCTGGAGCAACCGGAAGTGGTTAAATCACCCTAAAAGTGTTTGCCATACCCAACCTGCAGTTTGAGAGAAATAGTGCATTCAACCCTATGTAAATCAGTGAGTTCTTAACGTATAGACTTAAAACTCGGGATTCTGTAAAAGCCCACTCCAATGAGGATATGTGTTTACTTTCAGCTTCCTGTGCCAACCGGAAGTGCCATAATTGGTGTCAAAAGGGCTGTTTCGAAGGGTTAAAAAAGTCAAATCTTTCCAAAACTTAATATATGTGAATAGGCAACCCTCATGAACTGTAAATCAGTCATTCATCCCATCAGATTTCAAGGAAAAATGTACACACCCGCACAGAAAGGATGGAGTGACACACTGAGGGGCTTAGAGGCAGACAGTGCCTGCAATAGTTACTTTTGTTTGAACTTTTAAAGAACCGTCAGACCTAGAGTTCTGAAACTTTACAAACCTGTTCTAGAGCTCAGGTCGATTAAGCATGGTGAGTTATATGGCTCTAGAAGGTTCTCGGACCGATAAAAAGCCTCGGTGCATTTGCATTGACTTCAATTCATTTTGAGCATTACAAAATGGTGACATTTAGAAAAGTCTCAGAGTTGCAGGACTAGGTGCATTGAAACCGGCTCGGCCCATAGAGATGGACCCCGACATTTCTGTTCGATAGCTCATTCAAGGACCCCGTACTAAGGCATGGAAAAAAGTGGAATTTCAGCACCAATTAAGGTTTTGCTCGGGCACCGAATGACCTATCGAGCCGAAACTTGGGATTCGAGGTCGCCTCACATAGGGCTAAACATAATGTGAAAACTGGACCCGCAGCTAGAACATAACTATGTATTATTTGTTTTATTATGGTTTAAATGGAAGGCGCTGTGAATTTTGGGCCTGCTCTGAAATATGTGATAGTTGGCTTCTAAACGAGTTGGAAAAAGTGAGTTTGGAGTCAGATGGTATCAGCTTGGTGTCTGAAAATATCTAATTAGCTGATGGACACTGACTTGCTAGTTGACTTTTGTGCATTTGCAATATGTTTCAACAGTGAAAAACCACCAAAATGGCATTCTGAAATCACCACTAAAAATGACATCACCATAGCCGTGCCGAGTTCAACGAGATGCCCCGCTTGACCGTAGCTTGCTCGGTCTGAGCGCAGCGACAGTGACAAGAAGATGACCCTTGACCTACATTTCAAGTCTTTTGCTTTTGGGAGACAGAGAGAGAACTGTTAAGGCCAACCGGAAGTGCCTTAAAATGGGGTCATAGGTGCTGTTTCGAAGGTTTAAAAAAGTCAGATCTTTCCAAAACTTTAAATGTGTGAATCGGTCAACCCTCATGAACTGTAAATCAGTAATTTCGCTAAACAGATGTCAAAGAAAAGCTCTCTCACACACACACACACACACACACACACACACACACACACACACACACAGACACACACACACACACAGCAAGGATGGAGTGAAAAAGTATGGTGCTTAAAGACACACAGAGCCTTAAATGCTTTTAGGGGGGATCCAGACTTCCATACCCGCTCTGGGAGCGCTATACTACCGCCCCAAATCAATGGGTGTTGGCCTGAGGTATTTATGGAGGTTTTAAAAAAATAATCTGTTTTTTCTTCTGGAAAATATTTTATGTTTTTTCTTCTCGAGTCAATTGCCTGAGTGATTTATGGAGGTTTTCAAAAAATATTCTAAGTCCAAACTTTTCATGCACCTGATATTTTTTGGGGGTTACTAGGCGTCATTTTTTCAAAACGGTTGAAATTGCTTTTAGGGGGCATCCAGAGTGCCACATGACCGGATGAGGTAACTATTCTTGTTCTTCTTGTAACTTTCCGGTAGGCTAGAAGCTTTCCGGTGTTTTGCTGCTCGACACAGGTCGACGCAGGTATTGCACTTGATTTATCGTTATCGTAACCGTAGGTGCAGCCAAGTGGAAATACGAAAGCTTTCTAGCTATTTCGCACTGACGGTAATTTGAACACAAGAACGTTTCTAGTGAAAAGGTGCTTACACTCAGAGCCATGTATTTACACTCAGCCACCCTAGCCTTATTACGGGTTAACGTTTGGGTAATTTTGGTTGGCCAACAAAATGGAAGACCACAATGACTGCATACGTTTCCCCAAATGTTATACGAAAAAAAAATGTTTTGTTATTGATGGACAATGGCAAGGCTGCCATTGCATTTTCAGTTACATTCTGTTCAATAAAAATGGTTTACACGTTTATTTTTTAAGAAATACATGGAACTACAACCGAATAAAACACCATTACCATCATGCATTGCTTACATTCATTCTATCCTGAAAAGTCTGTTCAGAAAAAAATCGAAAACAGTACATATAGGCATAAAACCACAATGTTTTAATAGGGATTAAATAAAGACAATATATATAACCTCTTATGGTTAAAAAAAGACAAAATATCTATATATTCATAACGTAAAATAAATAAATACAGGCGATCGCGTATATGGTTGTTGCAACGGCTTGTGTGTCGCCTACTGGTTAAATTCGTGTCTTTTCGCACGAATTAAGTAGAAACAGAAATTCGTGTATTTTCGCACGAATTAAGTAGAACAGAAATTCGTGTATTTTCAAACGAATTGAACCACCCCAAAAATGCACAAAAACGCACGAAATCTGCTGAAATACATTTTGTACATATATGCGCGAATTGAATGTGAGGCTGGGCTGAATATTCTGCAACGGTATGCTTATGATTGGACACAATTTCATGAAAAGGAGATTCATGGCAAATTGAATGTCCATTAGTCTCACACGGAAATCTCGTGTCATTATATTTGTGTCAATTAAATTGAAAAGTCATTTGTAATGGTTATAGTTTTTTTCAGGGCATCTTGTCTCATTTTTGTCATTAGTTTACGGCAGGAAAAAGAGGAAGTTGACAAATATAGATTTTGTTTATAGCTATTGTTGACGAAATTAACACCGACACACGTAGCGCAGCTCGTTGCAGCTTCCCAGCCCATGCCCTCTCTTTCTCCCTGCCTGTCAGCTGTGTCTGCGTGTGTGCGCGCGTGTGTGTGTGTGTGTGTGTGTTAGAGTGAAAGCCATGGAGAGAGCCGGGAAATCCTGCTCACCGGAGAAGAAAGAGATACAATCGCAAAGGGGTCACCCACATATCCCTCAGCCAGGACCTCATACGTTAAAATCCCACTGGCACCTAAACGGAGCGGGCACCAGGTGAGTGTCACACACACAGCAAAAACAACAACACAACCACGCTTCATGCTAATCAGATCTCTTCTCATCGTCCTAAACACCACCACTTCGTTGGTAATTACTGTACAAAATAGTGGTGCTTTATATATTTATTTTGACGCACTGTGAAGTTGGGCTAACGGGGGCTATTGGTCCACGGGGCCAAAACATGTGAAGGGTAAGACAGTGGGAGAGAGTTTTGCCAACAAGAGCCATTTGGAATGTTGGACATGCTCGTATGGGCCTGGATTAACACGCTGTGTAGCTGGCCAATGGTCACTACATACAGAGAGACTGGGAAGACGAAAAATAGAGAGACAGGGAGGGAGAGAAGGGAAGAGAGAGAAGGGAAGAGCGAGAGAAGGGAAGAGAGAGAGGGAGAGAGCGACGGAGAGAGAGAGGGAGAGGGCGACGGCGAGAGAGAGGGAGAGGGCGACGGCGAGAGAGAGGGAGAGGGCGACGGAGAGAGAGAGGGAGAGGGCGACGGAGAGTGAGAGGGCGACGGCGAGAGAGAGGGAGAGGGCGACGGCGAGAGAGAGGGAGAGGGCGGCGGCGAGAGAGAGGGAGAGGGCGAGGGAGAGAGAAAGGGAGATAGCGACGGCGAGAGAGAGGGCGACGGCGAGAGAGAGGGCGAGGGAGAGAGACAGGGAGAGGGCGACGGCGAGAGAGAGGGCGAGGGAGAGAGACAGGGAGAGAGCGACGGCGAGAGAGAGGGCGACAGAGAGAGAGAGAGGGCGACGGAGAGAGAGAGGGAGAGAGCGACGGAGAGAGAGAGGGAGAGAGCGACGGCGTGAGAGAGTGGAGGAAAGTGGCAGCTGGTTACAGTGAATAAAGACCACAGTCTAATGGACTCTGGTTCAAAGTAATGCACTCTGCAAGGAATGGGGTGCCATTTGGGACACAAACAAAAGTTCTGTTTCATCTGAGGGGCAGCAAGAGCAGTGCAACGAAACAATTCCTTAAATTTTCTATTTATTTTGATTTTGGTCTGTGCGTGTTCAGATCAATAGCTTTAGTAGCCTTTGATGCTTCTGGCAGTTAAACGATGGTATCATAAATAGTGGATTATATAAAATAAAGTTGAATGCTTCACACACTTTATAAAAACAGGCGAATAACATGACATAACACGATCAAAATAAACAACAATAACCATTCTTGGACAATTGCAACATTAATAGGCCTTCATTGAGTAGATTATCACGTGTATAAAAAATATACTAAATTCTCATTTGGGGATGAGTAAGTCTTTCATTGGGTTTAGTGTAGATGTAGCCTAGATTTCAGCAGAATTTCTCTGGGTTATAATACCATGAGCTTCACTGTATGGGCATTATCATTTTGATTGAAGTTTGAGCTGCATCAATTGTTCATAAGAAATCAATTTAGGACGCGTCAGTTTGGCACAACGGGTTCCAGGAGAGTAGGATGTCAGTAGCCTCTGACTCCCTGGCTCTGTGTGTGACAGCCTCAGAGGACAGGTGCTGTAATAGAAAACCTGTGATTTATAGGTTGGCCGCATCCCACGCAACATAACACAACACCGCCAAGACAAATCACCTCACAGGGCATCTGTTGGAGCTCAACCCCCAAAAACACTTCACTAGACACAACACCCTCGTAATCCCATATAGGCAAAAGCTTCTTTGTAATGTTTAAAGAAAAAGCTACATGGCGTTTTTCAATATTCAACGCAGAGGTCCAAATGTAAAAGGTGAGTGCGGGTGTCACGCATAGCGGCAATTTATTTTCTTGTGGTGCTAACCCCAAAACAGCCTCACTAGACACAACACCCCATATAGTTCAAAGGTTTAGAAAAAAAGCCAAGCAACATTTGTCAACACAGAGGTCAAAAGGTGAAAGGTCAATAAAGGGGTCATGCAGAGCGGCAGTTTGTTTACTCCTCCTAGTGATTGTTTACCTCTGACAGAGCGACTCCGAGGCGGGGGTTAATAAGGAGCTGACCTCTTATCACCTCAGCCGTTTCAGACTAAACCCTCTCTCTACCCAGGGAAGAAAACGAACGGTAAGTGTAATTCACGTCGGCCAATTGGGTCTCAGCGTTAGGCGATATCTAAGGGATCTTATTTGGTGTTTCTTGTTGTGGTACATGGGACTGATCGGGTAGCTATCGTCGTCAAAATATCTGACTACCCACAAGGCACTTGTTTTTCCGCACAATGGGACTATCTCTCTTTGCAATTTAATTGTTACAGTTGAAGTCGGAAGTTTACATACACCTTAACCAAATACATTTACACTCAGTTTTTCACAATTGCTGACATTTAATCCTAGTAAAAATTCCCTGTTTTAGGTCAGTTAGAATCACCACTTTATTTTAAGAATGTGAAATGTCAGAAAAATAGTAAAGAGAATGATTTATTTCAGATTTTATTTTCTTTCATCACATTCAAAGTGGGTCAGAAGTTTACATACACTCAATTAGTATTTTGTAGCATTGCCTTTAAATTGTTTAACTTGGGTCAAACATTTTGGGTAACCTTCCACAATATATATTTACCCCAAAAAATATGGGGGATTGGAAATGATGCAGACAATTACATTGGAAGCAACATTCTTTCCGCAATATTAAGCTGATCCACCCCCCCAGAAAAAAATAAATAAAATAAAAATAAAAACCTTCCACAAGCTTCCCACAATAAGTTGGGTGAATTTTGGCCCATTCCTCCTGACAGAGTTGGAGTAACTGAGTCAGGTTTGTAGGCCTTCTTGCTCGCACACACTTTTTCAGTTCTGCCCAAACATTTTCTATAGGATTGAGGTCAAAGCTTTGTGATGGCCACTCCAATACCTTGACTTTGTTGTCCTAAAGCCATTTTGCCACAACTTTGGAAGTATGCTTGGGGTCATTGTCCATTTGGAAGACCCATTTGCGAACAAGCTTTAACTTCCTGACTGATGTCTTGAGATGTTGCTTCAATATATCCACATAATTTCCGTTCCTCATGAAGCAAAATATTTTGTGAAGTGCACCAGTCCCTCCTGCAGCAAAGCACCCCCACAACATGATGCTGCCACCCCCGTGCTTCACGGTTGTGATGGTGTTCTTCGGCTTGCAAGCCTCCCCTTTTAACCTCTAAACATAACGATGGTCATTACGGCCAAACAGTTCTATTTTTGTTTCACCAGATCAGAGAATATTTCTCCAATAAGTATGATCTTTGTCTCCATGTGCAGTTGCAAATCGTAGTCTGGCTTTTTTATGGCGGCTTTGGAGCAGTGGCTTCTTCCTTGCTGAGTGGCCTTTCAGGTTATGTCAATATAGGACTCGTTTTACTGTGGATATATATACTTTTGTACCTGTTTCCTCCAGCATCTTCACAAGGTCCTTTGCTGTTGTTCTGGGATTGATTTGCACTTTTCTCAACAAAGTATGTTCATCTCTAAGAGACAGAATGCGTCTCCTTCCTGAGTGGTATGACGGCTGCGTGGTCAATGGTATTCATACTTGCATACTATTGTTTATACAGATGAACGTGGTACCTTCAGGCGTTTGGAAATTGCTCCCAAGAACCAGACTTGTGGAGGTCTACAATTTTCTTTCTGAGGTCTTGGCTGATTTCTTTTGATTTTCCCATGATGTCAAACCAAGAGGCACTGAGTTTGAAGGTAGGCCTTGAAATACATCCATAGGTACACCTCCAATTGACTCAAATTACACCAATTAGCCTATCAGAAGCCGTGTTTTGTAGACAAAGGGATGTGTACAAAATTCACTAAATAAGCTTAGTGAGTATTGAACATATTATTCCAGCTCATGAGAATGACAAAAACCCCGTCTGTGCGAAAAATATCCTATAAATATTATTTTCCATCAAAAGTACAAAATGTACTGTACATGTTCAAACCGAAGTGTTCAAAATGAAATATCAACGATTGCCACTTCCACATATGAAATAACTCATCCATATAGGAGTTTGCAAACACTATAATGAGAAACTGGAATTGACTGTAGACCGGGCATAGCGGGCAGATATATAGCTTTTATCTATGACGTTGTGCTTTATAAAAAGAACACATCTTCATGTTCTTGGCTTTAAGGTGTGTACAGTGCATTCGGAAAGTATTCAGACCCCTCCACATTTTTGTTGCGTTGTAGCCTTGTTCTAAAATAGTTTTTTTCCCCTCTTCAATCTACACACAGTACCTCATAGTGACAAAGAAAAAACAGGTTGTTTTAGACATGAAAACCATGACTGATTTTCTGGAATTTTACAAGCTGTTTAAAGGCACAGTTAACTTAGTGTATGTAAACTTCTGACCTACTGGAAGTGTGATACGATGAGTTATAAGTGAAATAATCTGTCTGTAAACAATTGTTGGAAAAATTACTTATGTCATGCACAAAGTAGATGTCCTAAACGACTTGCCAAAACTATAGTTTGTTAACAAGAAATTTGTGGAGTGGGTGAAAAACGAGTTTTAATGACTCCAACCTAAGTTTCTGTAAACTTCCGACTTCAACTGTATGTAGGCAAAAATATCCCCGATCAGTATCTAAAGGTGCAAATCATCTACCTCCTAGGCCGCTCTCTATTGTGCTCCAGGTTGCTTTCAGGTAGGAGTTTTTTGTAGCTCCCAGAGAAACATTTTACTGTGCTTCAAGGCTCGCCTGGAGCACAACAAAACCTGGCTGCATCAAACTCACAGGAATCTTTATTAACAGCAGTGGGGCGTCTTGACCAAAAACCCAATAAGAACACTTATAAACCGGGTTAGAAACCTGAATGCTGATTGGCTGAAAATGGTGGTATATCATACCGTATACTACGTGTATGACCCCCCCCCCCAAAAAAAACAACATATTTCTAATTACGTTGGTAACCAGTTTATAATAGCAATAAGGCACCTCAGGAGTTTGTGGTATATGGCCAATATACCACGTCTAAGGGCTGTATCGAGGCACTCTGCGTTTTATCACGCGTATGAACTGGACTTAGCTGTGGTATATTGGCCATATACCACATCTCCACGGGACTTATTGCTGAATTATACCATGGCATTGTTGAATATTTGTATCTGATTGGCTTGAAGGGCATTCTAGAGTGTGCATTATTTCCCTGTAACGCACGGTATATCAACATGTTAGAATTCAGTGGCTATAGTTCATTCTTACATTTTCTATTATTGAGCTGCTTTTGAAAGCAAAAGTCGAATTGAAAACATTATTGGCCTTGTTGAGTTCAATTTTCATAATAACAGGCTCGGACTGTTAATTTGGTTAGCTAAATTAGCAAATATCTTTGTTTGGTTGCCACGGAATCTATTAAACTTGCGAGCTACTTCAGTGGATGTTCATCACATTTCTACCTGCAAATGAACACATTTCTAGTGGCAAATGTGTTCAATTATAGCCATGTTATAAAAGGGATAATCAACTCGGGGCTCTAAGCGTTCTCTGGAAAATAGTCTCCTTAGTAGGAAAAACAGGAAAAACATAGTCAATTGTCATACCGGCGAGCTCGGTCATGTCAGGTCATGTTAATAACCGACACAAATGTAACAGACAGAGAAGAATATAAAAAAATATGCTTGAATGTAAAAATAACAATGTCCAATGACGGGTCCCATCCATCATGCATTTTACATGAATTTGATACACTGTGCATCGTGTTCTATGAGGAAAAGCTTTTAGAGGTGTGTATGTGTGTACGTGTGTTTTAGTGTATATGCATGTCATTGTGTGTGTGTGTGTGTGTGTGTGTGTGTGTGTGTGTGTGTGTGTGTGTGTGTGTGTGTGTGTGTGTGTGTGTAACAACGCCCTGCTAATGTCTTTGTGGGAGCTGCTGGAGAGCCGAGAGAGGAGATTATAAGGCTGACCTGCTGACCGATATCCAGCCAGCTGTTTCTCCTGCTGTAATCAGTCCATACATAATACATTAGACTACCAGCCAGCCTGGCATACTTCTTTCTGTACTACTCCCCTTCTAGTTCTACAATCTGGCTCACACTGAGCGTCTGTGTGTGTGTGTGTGTGTGTGTGTGTGTGTGTGTGTGTGTGTGTGTGTGTGTGTGTGTGTGTGTGTGTGTGTGTGTCTGTGTGTGTGTGCGTGTGTGTGTCTCTCTGTTTGTTTGATGCCAAAGTTGGGCATTAGCTCCTATTAATCCAGACATACTGTACCAACCCATCAAAATAATTATTTAGGCTATTTCATCTTGAATGCTGGAGTGGAACTCAATATTCCAACCCTGTGGATCCTCTTTAACACCTAAGTTGCGCCCTACCCTCGTGGAACTGCTTTCCACCTGGGAACTGCTTTCCACTGCGTATTCTTTTCTCTCAGATTACTGTGCATGGAGTAAAGGAGATGGGGAGAGGAAACATCTTTGAAGTATTGTGATTCACCCATGGTTGATGAGATAGGCTTCTCCTTCCACCGGTGAATTTGATTTGCTCAGAGTGCGTGAACTTTTGTTTCAAACGGCATCAAAGGCCCATAGAGGGGAGAAAAGCAGCACACACGCAGAGTACTAACACCAACGAGAGTACCAACAAACGTTTCAAGACAAAGCACAAGCTTTTGAACCTTCTTTGACCTCGGACATCATTCCCACCTTGACAGCTCTCTGATTCTCTCTGATTTTGCAAAAGTGTGTTTTTCAAAAATAGTTTTCTGCCGGCGATGCTGCATTCTGCCGCTGCATTCTGGGGGTTCCTGTGCGAGCAGTAACACGCATGTGCGATGTCTTGGTATCCTGCCACCGGATGACAAAGAGCTCGGGCCTGCTACACGCTTATGTGCGCTAGTAATTGCTAACAAGGGAGAGAGTGGTGTGATTGATTTGTTGGTAACCGACATTCATCGTTCACTATCTGTCTGGCTGCCGCTCCATGTACTTAGCACTCATTTTGTCACCATGGAGCTCATGCAAACAAAAATACCCTCTTTTCTCCTCATCCCTTTCTCTCTCCTGCTGATTCCCTAGCCAAAACAGAGACGGTAGTAATGAGACTGCTACGGATTTTGTAGAATCCGAGAATTCTCTAAATGAGTGCCTTCGAAAAAAAATCCATTCCCATGGACATACATAGAGTCATGAGAGGGGAAGAGAGGAAGAGGGGGGACTGAGAAGAGGGACCCTTCTTCTGCTGTCGTGTTTGTTTACTAATCTCTAACACTCAAATCCCAGACGTGTGTGGAAAGATTAGAGGGAGAAGCCGAACGCCACGGATGCCATATTGTCTGACTCCACGAGTTTGTTTCTCAGCGGGTCACCTTTGATCTGAGCTCGGAGTTGATAGCGACGGAGAAGAGGAGAGCTTCAGTCATCTCTGTCATCTATTCTAACACGAGAGTCATTTGTTATCCATTTTCTCCTTCCTATGATTTCAGAAGTTATCTTGAACTTCAGGGGGAATGACTACTTCGTATTTAATGAAGGGGCTTATTTATTAATAGATGATTGTTAAACTGTGCATGCTTTAAATAATTAACGGGGGGGGGGGGGTGTTACTCACTCATTCCGCCTCCGAGCGATCGGGGCTGCATAATTCCGTGCAATTAATTAATTAGAAGAGAAATAAAAATGCCTCGTTTCCAATTGGTTGTGTTAGATGCCTAATATTGCAAATGAAGCTGACATAGTTAGTCATTAATGGAATAAGATTCGGGGACTTTTGACGAGGCCCGTCCTCTCTGTCTGTTCTGTCATCAGTGGGTATCTGAGGGCCACATGCGGGGGTTCTGTGGTTGTCCCTGAGAGGGCCTGTCTATCCGCTTGCTTGCTGTAGCCTCGAGAATTAGGAAAGAAAACAAGGCTTGCTATAATAGCAATATAAATACATTGGTGCAAGGGCAAATTAAAATGTGGTTATATATCAAAACCAAGCTCAGGGTTTCAATTTATTCAAATGTGCGAGTGAGTAAAAATAAACATTATTAACATGTAGAAAAGTATGAATCAAGAGCATGTATATATATTATATATATATATATATATATATGGAAATTGATGGCAAGTGTAATTTGAATGAACAAATTCAATAATTAATCCAAAAGATTTCTGCTATATAAATGTACCATCTGACCTCTATCTGAACTCTATTCACCCAGATGATATGAAACCCGGGTGCGTTCGACTATCTTCATGTTTGGCAAAAGCACAGAAATAAACATCGGATCATAGTCATTTTGCCGGAACCGGGCTCGAGACTACCGCTTCACCATTTTAATTCAAAATGAATTCAAATGACAGCTTCCCACTGTCACAGGTAACCGGGTAGAGCAGGTGAGAACAAGCGGCCCAATGACCGTTGAGTAGCTGTTAACATGGAAATTGATTAAGAGAACACGCAAGGCCTTATGTTGGAACATGACATCCTTCCCTTGAAGGAGAACCGAGGGGGGTGACAGAGACTATGTCCCAAATGGCACACTATTCAATATATTGTCCATTACTTTCGACCGTAACCCTATCGGCCCTGTGCAAAAGAAGTGCACTACCGGTATATAGGGAAAAAGGGTGCCATTTGGGACACATGTTGAGATGTGGTCCGTGGCCATGATGCCTGAACCCAGGAAGCTTTGGTTATCATCTCAAATGCTGGAACAAATTGCATTATTATCTTCCTCACAGACAAGGTTGAGCTCAACTAAATTACTTTTCTGCACTTTGCCTACGACCCAGAGCCCCATTTGACAAACTACATCAATACCTGCCACTGCCATGCAGATTGTAATTTATATGAGCTGCGAGGGAGAGAAGGAGTGAGAGACACAAAGAGAGAGGTAGAGCAGGAGAGAGAGAGAGAGCGAGCACGAGAGAGAGCACGAGAGAAAGTGAAAGAGTGTGAGAGCAAGACAGCGAGAGAGAGAGAGAGAGAGAAGGAGGAGGCTGAGCTAGGGCCCCAGAGCACTTAACCTCTACGGGATCGGTGTCCCCACCCGGAACGGTTGAGCTAACATGCGCTAATGTGATTAGCATGACGTGATGTACTTACATTCAGTACTCTTGCTTTGATTTGTCATCCTGAGGATTCCATAGATAAAATGTAGCATAGTTTTGTTTGATAAAATACATTTTTATATTCAAATGTAGGAACTGGGCTCTACAGTTTGAACCCCTGCGGTCTCTGGCCCCACACCCACCCTGCCAGGCCCTCTAGAAGTGTGAAAGTTAGTGTATAAGCTAATGATCCAACATGTATGACATTCCTGGGAGTGTGTAAACTTAAATTTTGTATTACCATATCATTTTTGTATGTTCTCTATAGTTATGTACTTGAAAATGTATCAATTGACCAATTCGGCACATTTGGGCAGACTTGATACAACATTTTGAACAGTAATGCAATGGTTCATTGGATCAGTCTAAAATGATGCAAATACACTGCTGCCATCTAGTGGCCAAAATCAAAATTACGCCTAGACTCCTAAGTGATATAATGGCCTTCTCTTGTATTTCAAAGATGGTGGAACAACAACAAAAAATTGAAAAAGCATGTTTTTTCTTTGTATTATCTTTTATCAGATCTAATGTGTTATATTCTCCTACATTCATTTTACATTTTACATACATTTTACATCGAGACCCAGGGTCTCGAACTTAATGACGAGTTTGGAGGGTACTATGGTGTTAAATGCTGAGCTATAGTCAACGAAAAGTATTCATACATAGGTATTCCTCTTGTCCAGATGGGATAGGGCAGTGTGCAGTGCGATGGCGATTGCATCGTCTGTGGACCTATTGGGGCGGTAAGCAAATTGGAGTGAGTCAAGGGTATCAGGTAGGGTGGAGGTGATATGATCCTTGACTAGTCTCTCAAAGCACTTCATGGTTCGGTGGTTCGTGCTTTCAGTTTTGCGCAAATGCTGCCATCACTTCATAGTTTCTGGTTAGGGAAGGTTTTAATGGTCACAGTGGGTACAACATCTCAAATGCACTTGCTAATAAACTCGCTCACCGAGTCAATGTATACATCAATGTTGTAGCTAGCATTGTTAGCCTGCTACCCTGTCCGTTTATCATGCTACTAGGCTACTGCTTACCAACTACTGGGTAAACTGCTGGCATGGATGGATACTGCAGATGAAATGGATAGATGAAAGCGTAGTATTGCATGAAAAAGGTATTTCCAATTTAAAAAGAGCCATTTTCAAGGGCATAACAGGAGCATTAGACATGCTCCAATTCAAGGGATGAGATGAATAAGTAGAATATCTCTTAGCCATGATAGGGGCATCCACCAAGTGCTGTTCTTTTCTATTCATACCATTGCTGGGAAATGGCTTCTGAGAAATCAGTATGAATGAATTCCTTTTGATTGTTTCATCTCTGTGGCTGTGCACCAACGCTAATGAAGACCACTTCGAGAAAACAGAGCTGTTCTGAACAGGAAGTGCAGCATTACCCCATCTGATAACCTTCCATACATATATCAGGTAAAGTGACGTGTCACACGTGTGAAAAATGTGTCACATGTATACTAAACCACTCTGGTATTACGTAGTGTTTAACACATAGAGAATAATGAATGAATGTAATTTCACCATGACCATTCTATGTTCTTCCCTTTGTATATAATGCTGAAGGAACATGGCTCACACCTCAGTGACGAAGACACAGTGACGCTCTGCGTTTACATTGACTTTGCTAACCGCTAACCGCTAGCGGCAGGTAAAGCAGCCTAGCCTATTTCAATAAAAAAGTTCAGGAGACCTTTCGTCTTTCGACATTGTGATACCCATTTAAATGGGTTCCTGCGGAACATAGCATCGTCGAAACTGTCCAACGGACAAAAGCTAGAACCCTTTTCATCTAGGTGCACACAAGCACAGTACCTGGGCTGAAAGGCATGGCAGAGGAACCAATCAGTAATCATTTTGGGGTCAAGGGGAGAGGTCTAGGCTCTCTCAAGAAGCAAATGAAGGCAAATTAAGAGGCCAAAAGGTCTAATAGAGTCAGCATCTATAGAGGGACCTCCCGCCTCGCACAATCACTCTCTTTAGGGATGTGGATTACCATAAAGGGATCATGGGTGTTCGGTGTGGCCTTAATCTAGGGGGTGGAAGGTGTTGGCGACAAGGATAATTGTCTTTTTAAGAAGTCCTGACGCACCCCAAGATGAAGCAATACTCAGCACTGCTGAGCATGTGTGTGTGTGTGTGTGTGTGTGTGTGTGTGTGTGTTTGTGTGTGTGAGTGTGTGATTGACATTCCACTCCTCCTTCAATCCCCCAATCCCTCTCTTTAGGTCAAGTCACCCCCCGGTGTTCACACGAGCAGAGATGTTATCTTAATGGGAGAACCCGGCCGTGAGATTCCCCGCACCATTAAACACACCACGCACATACACACAGACACACACTCGCCTTTCCCTCCTTCTCCCTCAACTGGTATGGTAACCCCACTACCACATTGTCAGCAGACTCTCCCGCCTCCTGGCCAGATAAGCTATACACTCTTGGAGTGTATCAAGGGAAAACCGCAGGATAAAGGGATAGTCCCCTAATCGTCTTAAGCCTCACCAAGCAGGACGCAATAATGAGTTGTTCGACACTTGCCTGAAAGAAAGAAAAAAAAGACACAGCTAAGAAATATCCGCTGTATTGCCAAAACCACTGGCGCTATCAGATGAACGGGTTTACTTTTGCTTTGAACTCATTTTCTCGTTTCGTCTGCAAGTTCATTCTTTAGTAAGGCATTTGCAAGGTTACTGCACGCTCAAGATAACCAAACATGCAAGATACTCTCAACAAAAGACCATGATTATCTTTGTACAGTACAAGCATTGGAAAAGTTGTTATAAACTGTACTTACTGTGGCTATAATGTACATGTGAAGGCCACAATGTATTGTAGGAAAAATAGACAAAGTGTCTTTAATAAATGTTCTCAAAACTCCCGCACAATCATCTCCAGTAAAAAAAAAGGACACTATATTGTGCTGAGTGTGCATGCAGCCAATGCCCCTCATACAGGCCTATACCCTCCTCTTTAAGAGAACAACAGCAGGACCAGCTGTGGACAACAAGGTTGCTTCCCAAATGGCACCCTATTAAACTATAGTACCCTACTTTTGACCAGAGCCAGATGACAAAAGTCATTTTATGTATTGATTGATTTCACCTTTATTTAACCAGGTAGACTAGTTGAGAACAAGTTCTCATTTACAACTGCGACCTGGCCAAGATAAAGCAAAGCAGTGCGACACAAACAACAACACAGAGTTACACATGGAGTAAACAAACACACAGTCAATAATACAATAGAAAAAGTCTATATACAGTATGTGCAAATGAGGTAGGATAAGGGAGGTAAGGGAATGAATAGGCCATGGTCACGTTCCGTATAAGGATCGTGGTATGCGTACATTCTTATTTATTTAAAGAATGAACACTGAACAAACTAGCAAAATAACAAAACGAAACGTGAAGCTATACAAACGAGTGCTGACAGGCAACTACACATAGACAAGATCCCACAACAGAAGGTGGGAAACAGGGCTGCCTAAATATGATCCCCAATCAGAGATTAACAGCTGTCTCTGATTGGGAACCATATCAGGCCAACATAGAAATACAAAACCCCTAGACCTACAACAACCCTAGACATACAAAACCCCTAGACCTACAACACTAGAGTACCCACACTAGTCACACCCTGACCTAACCAAAATATATAGAAAACAGAGATATCTAAGGTCAGGGCGTGATAGCCATAGTGAAATAATTACAATATGGCAATTAAACACTGGAGTGATAGATGTGCAGAAGATGAATGTGCAAGTAGAGATACTGTGGTGCAAAGGAGAAAAATAAATACAAAAAATGACAGTATGGGGATGAGGTAGTTGGATGGGCTATTTACACATGGGCTATGTACAGGTGCAGTGATCTGCTCTGACAGCTGGTGCTTAAAGTTAGAGAGGGAGATATGAGTCTCCAGCTTCAGTGATTTTTGCAGTTCGTTACAGTCATTGCCAGCAGAGAACTGGAAGGAAAGGCGGCCAAAGGAGGAATTGGCTTAAGGGGTGACCAGTGAAATATACCTGCTGGAGCGCGTGTTACGGGTGGGTGCTGCTATGGTGCCCAGTGAGCTGAGATACGGCGAGGCTTTACCGAGCAAAAACGTATAGATGACCTGGAGCCAGTGGGTTTGGCGGCGAATTTGAAGCGAGGGCCAGCCAACGAGAGCATACAGGTCGCAGTGATGGGTAGTATATGGGGCTTTGGTGACAAAACGGATGGCACTGTGATAGACTGCATCCAATTTGCTGAGTAGAGTGTTGGAGGATATTTTGTAAATGACATCGCCGAAGTCAAGGATCGGTTGGATAATCAGTTTTACAAGGGTATGTTTGGCCGGGTAAGTGAAGGATGCTTTGTTGCAAAACAGGAAGCCAATTCTAGATTTAATTTTGGATTGGAGATGTTTAATGTGAGTCTGGAAGGAGAGTTTACAGTCTAACCAGACACCTAGGTATTTGTAGTTGTCCAAATATTCTAAGTCAGAACCATCCAGAGTAGTGATGCTGGACGGGCAGGCAGGTGCGGGCAGCGATCGGTTGAAGAGCATGCATTTAGTTTTACTTGCATTTAAGAGCAATTGGAGGCCACGGAAGGAGAGTTGTACAGCATTGAAGCTCGGTTGGAGGTTAGTTAACACAGTGTCCAAAGAAGGGCCAGAAGTATACAGAATGGTGTCGTCTGCGTAGAGGTGGATCAGAGAATCACCAGCAGCAAGAGCGACATCATTGATGTATACAGAGAAGAGAGTCGGCCCGAGAATTGAACCCTGTGGCACCCCCATAGAGGCTGCCAGCGGTCCGGACAATAGGCCCTCTGATTTGACACACTGAACTCTATCTGAGAAGTAGTCTGATACTCTCTGTTCATCATATATGCATAGTCACTTTAACGATACCTACATGTACATACTACCTCAATAAGCCTGACTAACAGGTGTCTGTATATAGTCTTGCTACTCTTTTTTCAAATGTCTATTTACTATTGTTTTATTTCATTACTTACCTACACACACACACACATACACACACACATACACATACCTTTTTGTTCTCGCACCACTGGTTAGAGCCTGTAAGTAAGCATTTCCCTGTTAGGTGAAATGCTTACTGTAAGGTAAGCTGTAAGGTGAAATGCTTACTGTAAGGTGAAATGCTTACATTTCACTGAATACCTGTTGTATTCGGCGCACGTGACGAATAAACTTTGATTTGATTTGAACCAGGCCAGGCAGTCATTTGAGAAACTGTTGAGTCTGCGGATAAGAATGTGGTGATTGACAGAGTCGAAAGCCTTGGCCAGGTCGATGAATACAGCTGTACAGTATTGTCTCTTATCGATGGCGGTTATGATATCGTTTAGGACCTTGAGCGTGGCTGAGGTGCACCCATAACCAGCTCGGAAACCAGCTTGCATTGTGGAGAAGGTACGGTGGTATTCGAAATGGTCGGTGATCTGTTTGTTAACTTTTCTTTCGAAGACCTAATAAAGGCAGGGTAGGATAGATATAGGTCTGTAGCAGTTTGGGTCTAGAGTGTCTCCCTCTTTGAAGAGGGTGATGACCGTGGCAGCTTTCCAATCTTTGGGGATCTCAGACGATATGAAAGAGAGGTCGAACAGGCTGGTAATAGGGGTTGCAACAATTTTGGCGGATAATTTTAGAAAGAGAGGGTCCAGATTGTCTAGCCCAGCTGATTTGTAGGGTCCAGATTTTGCAGCTCTTTCAGAACATAATCAGGATTGGGTGAAGGAGAAATGGGGGAGGCTTGGGCATGTTGCTGTGGGGGGTACAGGGCTGTTGACCGGGGTAGGGGTAGCCAGGTGGAAAGCATGGCCAGCCGTAGAAAAATGCTTATTTAAATTCTCGATTATCGTGGATTTATCGTTGTTTCCTATCCTCAGTGCAGTGGGCAGCTGGGAGGAGGTGCTCTTATTCTCCATGAACTTTACAGTGTCCCAGAACTTTTGGGAGTTTGTGCTACAGGATGGAAATTCTGTTTGAAAAAGCTTGCCTTTGCTTTCCTAACTGCCTGTGTATACTGGTTCCTAACTTCCCTGAAAAGTTGCATATCCCGGGGACTATTCGATGCTAATGCAGTACGCCACAGGATGTTTTTGTGCTGGTCAAGGCCAGTCAGGTCTGGAGTGAACCAAAGGCTATATCTGTTCCTGCTTATTTAAGATGTTGAGGAAAGCACTTTTAAAGAACAACCAGCATAACCATAACCTGTAGAGCACTATAAAGAGAATGTGGTGCCATTTGGGATGCAGTTCCCCTGTTCTGTTTTTATTTACACATCCAACATCTAATTAATACATGAATGGGATCAATACAATGCATTTGTAAAAATGTCACCTGGAGGGAATGGGCATAAGAGAGGGATGGGGTCTACTGGGGGTTGGTGTGTGTGTATGTGTGTGTGTGTGTGTGTGCGTGTGGTGGGGTGGGGTGGGGGATATATATGAGTCTCAGGGTACACACAAACAGGCCTCATTTAAGCCCAGTAAGGGTTCCCGGAATTTATTTCATAAACCGGTGATTCATTTTGGGGGTTATCAGTGTTACGTCTCCAGAGAGATGTTGTGCTAGGATACAGTGACCTAGCTAGCCTCGTCACACCCTCTGATTCCTTTCTGGGAACATAATCGTTTCAATAGCCTTTTTTGTAGAATTTCAAGACTTGATTTTGTAAGGGAAATTTGAATGTTTGTTCTTTTCTTATAAATGTTTGTGTTTTTCTTATAACAAATGTCTGTCTTATATTCATGTATTGTTCTATAAACCAATCTCTGTGTTCATGCAAGTGGCTGACTGTACAAATCCTCACTTATCAGTCGCTACAATTTGGCAGTCCACCCAGACGTTGTTTCGAGAACGAACAAAATATATCTCAGTTTCAAGGTTAGAGAAAGACGCCTTGTGAGGTGTTGGTCTGTCACATGTTATGAAACAGTATTGGTCCGTCGCACGGATGAAACAAAACGGTAATGATTCATTAATTATGCTAAAACATGCAAATATAACGTGTATGTGTATAGCCGTATATAAGACAACTGCTGGGTCTGACCAGGGAGAGCTCCTGATTGACATGTGCACTATCGTTGTTGTAACCTCTCCAGCGCACTGACAATAAACAACAATTCATTTAAGATTGATTTTGAGTGTCCCTGTGTAAAAAAAAAAAAAATCCACAACCATTTTTTTACCGAAGAATCTAATACGGTGACTTGTTTCTTCTCATGCTGGGCCGTCATCCGTTCGGCCATGTATGGTTGCGTCCCAAATGACCCCATATTCCCAACATACTGTTGACCAAAGCCCTATGGACGCAGCCTACGTGTTGGAAGTAAGATTAAAGGGGTGTCTGACTTCCGAGTCTTTAACCTGTCTAGGATCAGCGTGGCGCTAGCGGCACCCCCCCCCCCCCCACTGAAAAACCAGTGCCGTGAAATTCAAAAAAAATATTTTTTTTAAATATTTAACTTTCACACATTAAAGTCCAATACAGCTAATGAAAGACACAGATCTTGTGAATCCAGTCAACATTTCCGATTTTTAAAATGTTTTACAGGGAAGACACAATATGTAAAGATGTACATCTATTACCTAAAAACACATTAGCATAATCCACCATCTTTTATTTGTCCACCAACACCAGTAGCCATCACCAATTCGGCTAAACTAAGATATTTATAGCCCCTAACCAACAAAAAAACTCATCAGATGACAGTCTGATAACATATTTATGGTATGGGATAGGTTTTGTTAGAAAAAAGTGCATATTTCAGGTAGATATCATAGTTTACAATTGCACCCACCGTCACAAATGGAATAGAAAAACTACTTAGAGCAACGTGTTTACCTACTTACTAATCATCAAACATTTCGTAAAAATACACAGCATACACGAATCGAAAGACACAGATCCTGTGAATACAGACAATATTTCAGATTTTCTAAGTGTCTTACAGCGAAAACACAATAAATCGTTATATTAGCTTAGCACATAGCAATTAGCAGCCCAGCATTGATTCTAGCCAAAGTGAGCGATAAAAGTCAACATCGCCAAAAGATATTAATTTTTTCACTAACCTTCTCAGAATTCTTCCGATGACACTCCTGTAACATCATATTACACATTCCATATAGAGTTTGATCGCAAATGTTTATATTTAGCCACCAAAATCATGGTTAGACAATGTGAAATGTAGACAAGCTGGTAAAGAAAATGTCCTTGCGCCACTTAGACAGTGATCTACTCTTATACATAAATACTCATAAACGTGACTAAAAAATATAGGGTGGACAGGGATTGATAGACAATTTAATTCTTAATACAATTGCGTTATTACATTTTTTAATTTATCCTTACTTTTCAATACAGTTTGCGCCTAGCGAAGCTACGTCATAAAACATGGCGTTCTAAGCCACTAAAATGTTTCGACAGAAACACGATTTATCATAATAAAAATGTCCTACCTTGAGCTGTTCTTCCATCAGTATCTTGGGCAAAGGATCCTTTCTTGGGAGAAATCGTCTTTTGGTGGAAAGCTGTCCTCTTGCCATGTGGAAATGTCAACTGCGTTCGGGATGAACTGAAAAGCGTGCCTAACTTTTCACATCGTTGCAAAAATAAATGTCCCAAAATTGCACTAAACGGATATAAATTGCTATAAAACGCTTTAAATTAACTACCTTATGATGTTTTTAACTCCTATAACGAGTGAAAAGATGACCGGAGAAATATAACAGGCTAAACTAACGCTTGGAACAGGAGCGGGTCGGTGACCAGCACGCGCGTTACGCACCAAGGAAAGAATGACTAGCTTCAGGGTTTTTTCATTTGTAGGGCCTGTGAACGCGCAATCGACCCCGTTGGAATCGTCATCACGTAAAGGCATCCAGGGGAAGACGTAAGAAGTGTCCGTATAGTCATAGCAACGACAGTGCCCTTTTAAATGACTTCAGAAGAGTGGCCAACATTTCTCAAATCTGACTCCATGTCAGGGAAATTGCTGTAGAATGGGCTCTGTTCCACTTAGAGACAAAATTTCAACTCCTATAGAAACTATAGACTGTTTTCTATCCAATAATAATAATAATATGCATATTGTACGATCAAGGATTTTGTGGGAAGCCGTTTAAAAAATTAGCCAAATTAGCATAAATAGTCTAAACAGCGCCCCCATCCCCAACAGGTTAAACTGATTTTAAAAAAGCTCACACTTATGAAAAAAGGCACATCTCAATTGTAACACACAATCATGTCATAACAGGCCTGCGTTTTATGTATGTATTTTGTGGGTGTTTTTGCCAGGTTGTTGTGGTGTTGATGTTGGAGCTGCAAAGCTCCACAGCGGAGATTGAAGTATCTGTCCATAGGACCACTTTAAGCCACACACTCCACAGAGTTGGGCTTTATGGAAGAGTGGACAGAAAAAAGCTTTCGCCAAAAAGCATGTGGGCGACTCCCCAAACATATGGAAGAAGGTACTCTGGTCAGATGAGACTAAAATGTAGCTTTTTGGCCATCAAGGAAAACGCTATGTCTGGCGCAAACCCAACACCTATCATCACCCGAGAACACCATCCCCACAGTGAAGCATGCTGGAGGCAGCATCATGTGGGGATGTTTGTCATTGTCAGGGTATGGGAAACTGGTAAAAATTGAAAGAACGATGGATGGCGCTAAATAAAGGGAAATTCTTGAGGGAAACCTGTTTCAGTCTTCCAGAGATTTGAGACTGGGGCAGAGGTTCACCTTCCAGCAGGTCAATGACCATAAGCAGACTGCTAAAGCAACACTCGAGTGATTTAAGGGGAAGCATTTAAATGACTTGGAATGGCCTAGTCAGAGCCCAGACCTCAATCAAATTGAGAATCTGTGGTATGACTTAAAGATTGCTGTACACCAGTGGAACTCATCCATCTTCAAGGAGCTGGAGCAGTTTTGCCTTGAAGAATGGGAAAAAAATCCCAGTGGCTAGATGTGACAAGCTTATAGAGACATGCCCCAAGAGAGACTTGCAGCTTTAATTGCTGCAAAAGGTGGCTCTACAAAGTATTGACTTTGGGGGGGGGGGTGAATAGTTAGATTTCTGTTTTTTTGTCTTATTTCTTGTTTGTTTCACACGCATCTTCAAAGTGGTAGGCATGTTGTGTAAATGAAATGATACAAACTCACACCAAATCCATTTTAATTCCAGGTTGTAAGGCAGCAAAACAGGAAAAATGCCAAGGTGGTGAATACTTAAGCAAGCCACTTGTAGATTCAAATCCAGTTCCCGGTCGCAGCCAAACAGTAAATATCCTTATATGATGATAAACAGAGCAACATATCCACGAACACACAACAGCGTCAGTGCCTGTGATCAAAACATTAGCATAGGACAGCTGGGATATTGAGAAATCCACATTCAGGCTCACACCTGGTACATGTGGATACAAACAAGTATGAATTTTACATGACCAGTTGTATAACTTGTTTTTGTGTGTGTGTGCGCATGTGTGTATGTGCATGCATGTGTGTGTATGTGCATGCATGTGTGTGTATGCATGTGTGTGTATGTGCATGCATATATCTTATCTAGTTGTGCTTTATTTAGTTGTGCTGTGCAGGACACACTACAAATTAGTGCCAGAGTATCTATTCACTAGCAGCCCGTGCTCAGTGTGTGTCGGAGAGGGGAAATGCATCATTCTGGCAAGGGGAAAATGACAAAAAAAAAACTGCTCGTAAAATCGCCTGGCCTCTCCTCTGATATGTGACTAGAAGGGTATTGCTAGCACTTCTGACTGATGTTGGGTAGGAAAAGGGAGAGTGGGAGGACATGGGTAGAGAAAAGTATGGGAAGATTGACTCACTGGGGCTTTCATGTTACACAGGCGACGGTTGCCTTGCACGTCTTGGCTGCTCAACACGTGTGTGCATGTGAACGGAGGAGAGGGAGAGCAAAAGAGAAAGACAAATGGAGGAAGGCAGAGAGAGTGAAACAGAGAGCGAGGCAGAATACCTGACCACTGTGACTGACCCAAACTTAAGGAAAGCTTTGACTATGACCATCCTACCAATCCTCGACTTCGGTGATGTCATTTACAAAATAGCCTCCAATACCCTACTCAATAAATTGGATGCAGTCTATCACAGTGCCATCCGTTTTGTCACCAAAGCCCCATACACTACCCACCACTGCGACCTGTACACTCTCGTTGGCTGGCCCTCGCTTCATACTCGTCGCCAAACCCACTGGCTCCAGGTCATCTACAAGACCCTGCTAGGTAAAGTCCCCCCTTATCTCAGCTCGCTGGTCACCATAGCAGCACCTACCTGTAGCACGCGCTCCAGCAGGTATATCTCTCTGGTAACCCCCAAAACCAATTCTTCCTTTGGCCCCCTCTCCTTCCAGTTCTCTGCTGCCAATGACTGGAACAAACTACAAAAATCTCTGAAACTGGAAACACTTATCTCCCTCACTAGCTTTAAGCACCAGCTGTCAGAGCAGCTCATAGATTACTGCACCTGTACATAGCCCATCTATAATTTAGCCCAAACAACTACCTCTTTACCTACTGTATTCATTTATTTATTTTTGCTCCTTGCACCCCATTATTTCTATCTCTACTTTGCACTTTCTTCCAATGCAAACCAACCATTCCAGTGTTTTTTTTACTTGCTATATTGTATTTACTTCGCAACCATGGCCTTTTTATATTTTTATTTATTTTTATATATATTTTGTTTGCCTTCACCTCCCTTATCTCACCTCACTTGCTCACATTGTATATAGACTTATTTTTCACTGTATTATTGACTGTATGTTTGTTCTACTCCATGTGTAACTATGTGTTGTTGTATGTGTCGAACTGCTTTGCTTTATCTTGGCCAGGTCGCAATTGTAAATGAGAACGTGTTCTCAATTTGCCTACCTGGTTAAATAAAGGTGAAATAAAAAAATAAATGTACAGACTCAGTGAGCAGGCTATGTGCACACTGCCCACAAAATAAGGTGGAAACTGACCTGCACTTCCAAACCTCCTGCCAAATGTATGACCATATTAGAGACACATATTTCCCTCAGGGGGGCTTAGCAGGTGGCACTGTTGCCATGACAACGGGGATAGTTGGTGTAGTTCAGGTCAGGGGTGTGTGGCCAGCTGGCCGGTGCCGTTGAGGAGAGGAGAGCGGCAGGCAGGCATGTAAGTAAAACGTCCACTCTGTCTGTCCAGACACCTTTGACTGACTGACAGATGGACGGCTGTGTGGCGTATATCTGTCTGTCCACACACACACAAACGCACACTCACACACACACACGGGTGAACACACTCAAACACACATACACACTCAAAATAGTACTGCCAGAGGAGTGTGTGTGACTTAGGTCTGTCTCTCTACACCCAAAATATCTCAGCTGAGACTTACAGGCGAGTGTTTGACATGCTCAAAACTTCTCACAACAGCACTAACCAGAATCAACTGGAGTTGTCTGATTTCTGTGAATTTCCTTCAAGTCCTATGAAACTGGATAGGTACTTGTATCCCACTGGGCAAAAATTGTTTGAATCAATGTAGTTTCCACAGTCATTTCAACAAAATATTTCACTGCGATGATGTTGAAAATTGACTGGATTTGCAAAAAGTAATCAACGTAAAGGAATTTTGTATTTTTTTCACCCAACTTTGACCCGAAATCCAATTATATTTCTTGATTTCACGTTGACTTCACGTTAGTTGACAACTCGACCAAATGTAATTCAAAACTACACGTTGAATTTATATCTGTGCTCAGTGGCATAATACTCTGCTCAATGCAAGCCCGTGCGATCAATGTAGTTACAGGAATCACACGTGCCTTTTCACCCTCGCGTCGGGAAAACGAGGAAACAAGAAGTCTGGCAAAATAAGTGGTGGGTGCTGCTGAAGGCTTGTTTGGCCTTGCGAGAAAGTGTGTGCGGTGAATACGGAACTTGAATATTCTGAACTGTAGAGCCACAGAGGGGCGAGGGAAATATCCGAGGTTAGATCCTACAGTATATTCTTTCACTGCAATCTTCCATTGTTTACACCGGCCTCTCTCTTATCTACCTCTCTCTCTCTCTCTCTCTCTCTTCTAGTTCGCTCTTTCTGGCCAGTAGTAATTATTTATTGCTGTGGAGGTTGGGTTGACGCTTAGTCAAGGCCTTGTTTTGAACGATGCACGTGTTCTCTGGTCAAAGGTAGTAATAGAAATGAACAATGTATTACAATTAAATTAAATGTTATTGGTCGCGTACACATATTTTGCAGCTGTTATCATGGGTGTAGGGAAACGCTTGTTCATACCCAACAATACACGCAAATCCCAAATATAAAAATAAAGGAATTGAGAAATAACGAGCAATGTCAGAGTCCAGAATATAAATATAGAGTGCCTTAAAGAAAGTATTCACACCACAACACATGTTGTTGTGTTACAGCCTGAATTTAAAATGGATTAAACAAAGATGTTTTGTCACCGGCCTACACACAATACCCCATAATGTCAAAGTGGGAATTATGTTTTTCAAAATGTGTACAAATGAATAACAAAGGAAAAGCTGAAATGTCTGGAGTCAATAAGTATTCAACCCCTTTGTTATGGCAAGCCTAAATAAGTTCAGGAGTAACAATGAGCTTAACAAGTACCATAAGTGACATGGATTCACTCTGTGTGCAATAATAGTGTTTAACATGTATTTTTAATGACTACTTCAACTCTGTACCCCACACATATAATTATATGTAAGGTCCCTCAGTCAGGCAGTGTATTTCAAACACAGATTCAACCAAAAAGACCAGGGAAGTTTTCCAATGCCACACAAAGAAGGGCACCTATTGGCAGATGGGGAAAAAGCAGACATTGAATATTCCTTTGAGCATGGTGATGTTATTAATTCAACTTTGGATGGCGTATCAAGACACCCCGTCACTACAAATACACAGGCGTCCTTCCTAACTCAGTTGCCAGAGAGGAAGGTAACTGCTCTGGGATTTCACCATGAGGCCAATGTTGACTTTAAAACAGTTACAGAGTTTAATGGCTGTGGTTGGATTAATGATTTAATGGCTAACCTAATCGACAGAGTGAAAAGAAGGAAGGCTGTACCAAAAAAAGGACTGTAAACAGTGAAGAGGTGACTCTGGGATGCTGGCCTTCTAGGCAGAGTTGCAAAGAAAAAGCCATATCTCAGACTGGCCAATAAAAATAAAAGATTAAGATGGACAAAAAAACACAGACACTAGACAGAGGAACTTTGCCGAGAAGGCCAGCATCCCGGAGTCGCCTCTTCACTGTTGACGTTGAGGCTGGTGTTTTGCGGGTACTATTTAATGAAGCTGCCAGTTGAGGACTTGTGAGGCGTTTGTTTGTCAAACTAGACACTCTAATGTACTTGTCCTCTTGCTCAGTTGTGCACCCAGGCCTGCCACTCCTCTTTCTATTCTGGATAGCTAGGCGTGAAAAAGGATAGCTCGGGATAGGCGTGAAAAAAAACGCCCCCCAATTTGCAATGTATTAAGTACTCTTTTATTTATTTTTTATTTTATTTCACCTTTATTTAACCAGGTAGACTAGTTGAGAACAAGTTCTCATTTGCAACTGCGACCTGGCCAAGATAAAGCATAGCAGTGTGAACAGACAACAACACAGAGTTACACATGGAGTAAACAATAAACAAGTCAATAACATGGTAGAAAAAAAAGATAATCTATATACAATGTGTGCAAAAGGCATAAGGTAGGCAATACATCGAGTAATTACAATTTAGCAGATTAACACTGGAGTGATAAATCATCAGATGATCATGTGCAAGAAGAGATACTGGTGTGCAAAAGAGCAGAAAAGTAAATAAATAAAAGCAGTATGGGGGGTGAGGTAGGTAAATTGGGTGGGTAGTTTACAGATGGACTATGTACAGCTGCAGCGATCGGTTAGCTGCTCGGATAGCAGATTTTTAAAGTTGTTGAGGGAGATAAAAGTCTCCAACTTCAGAGATTTTTGCAATTCGTTCCAGTCGCAGGCAGCAGAGAACTGGAAGGAAAGGCGTCCAAATGAGGTTTTGGCTTTAGGGATGATCAGTGAGATACACCTGCTGGAGCGCGTGCTACGGGTGGGTGTAGCCATCGTGACCAGTGAACTGAGATAAGGCGGCACTTTACCTAGCATAGCCTTGTAGATGACCTGGAGCCAGTGGGTCCGACGACGAACATGTAGCGAGGGCCAGCCGACTAGGGCATACAGGTCGCAGTGGTGGGTCGTATAAGGTGCTTTAGTAACAAAACGGATGGCACTGTGATAAACTGCATCCAGTTTGCTGAGTAGAGTATTGGAAGCTATTTTGTAGATGACATCGCCGAAGTCGAGGATCGGTAGGATAGTCAGTTTTACTAGGGTAAGTTTGGCGGCGTGAGTGAAGGAGGCTTTGTTCCGGAATAGAAAGCCGACTCTAGATTTGATTTTGGATTGGAGATGTTTGATATGAGTCTGGAAGGAGAGTTTGCAGTCTAGCCAGACACCTAGGTACTTATAGATGTACACATATTCTAGGTCGGAACCGTCCAGGGTGGTGATGTTAGTCGGGCGTGCGGGTGCAGGCAGCGAACGGTTGAAAAGCATGCATTTGGTTTTACTAGCGTTTAAGAGCAGTTGGAGGCTACGGAAGGAGTGTTGTATGGCATTGAAGCTCGTTTGGAGGTTAGATAGCACAGTGTCCAAGGAAGGGCCGGAAGTATACAGAATGGTGTCGTCTGCGTAGAGGTGGATCAGGGAATCGCCCGCAGCAAGAGCAACATCATTGATGTATACAGAGAAAAGAGTCGGCCCGAGAATTGAACCCTGTGGTACCCCCATAGAGACTGCCAGAGGACCGGACAACATGCCCTCCGATTTGACACACTGAACTCTGTCTGCAAAGTAGTTGGTGAACCAGGCAAGGCAGTCATTAGAAAAGCCGAGGCTACTGAGTCTGCCGATAAGAATATGGTGATTGACAGAGTCGAAAGCCTTGGCCAGGTCGATGAAGACGGCTGCACAGTAATGTATTTTATCGATGGCGGTTATGACATCGTTTAGTACCTTATGCGTGGCTGAGGTGCACCCGTGACCGGCTCGGAAACCGGATTGCACAGCGGAGAAGGTACAGTGGGATTCGAGATGGTCAGTGATCTGTTTGTTGACTTGGCTTTCGAAGACCTTAGATAGGCAGGGCAGGATGGATATAGGTCTGTAACAGTTTGGGTCCAGGGTGTCTCCCCCTTTGAAGAGGGGGATGACCGCGGCAGCTTTCCAATCCTTGGGGATCTCAGATGATACGAAGGAGAGGTTGAACAGGCTGGTAATAGGGGGTGCGACAATGGCGGCGGACAGTTTCAGAAATAGGGGGTCCAGATTGTCAAGCCCAGCTGATTTGTATGGGTCCAGGTTTTCCAGCTCTTTCAGAACATCTGCTATCTGGATATGGGTAAAGGAGAAGCTGTGGAGGCTTGGGCGAGTAGCAGCGGGGGGGGCGGGGCTGTTGGCCAAGGTTGGAGTCGCCAGGAGGAAGGCATGGCCAGCCATTGAGAAATGTTTGTTGAAGTTTTCGATTATCACGGACTTATCAGTGGTGACCGTGTTACCTAGCCTCAGTGAAGTGGGCAGCTGGGAGGAGGTGCTCTTGTTTTCCATGGACTTTACAGTATCCCAGAACTTTTTGGAGTTAGAGCTACAGGATACAAATTTCTGCTTGAAAAAGCTGACCTTTGCTTTCCTGACTGACTGCGTGTATTGGTTCCTGACTTCCCTGAACAGTTGCATATCGCGGGGGCTCTTCGATGCTATTGCAGTTCGCCACAGGATGTTTTTGTGCTGGTCGAGGGCAGTCAGGTCTGGAGTGAACCAAGGGCTATATCTGTTCTTGGTTCTGCATTTTTTGAACGGAGCATGCTTGTCTAATATGGTGAGGAAGTAACTTTTAAAGAATGACCAGGCATCCTCAACTGACGGGATGAGGTCAATATCCTTCCAGGGTACCCGGGCCAGGTCGATTAGAAAGGCCTGCTCGCAGAAGTGTTTTAGGGAGCGTTTGACAGTGATGAGGGGTGGTCGTTTGGCCGCGGACCCGTGGCGGATACAGGCAATGAGGCAGTGATCGCTGAGATCTTGATTGAAGACAGCAGAGGTGTATTTGGAGGGCAAGTTGGTCAGGATAATGTCTATTAGGGTGCCCATGTTTACGGATTTAGGGTTCTACCTGGTGGGTTCCTTGATGATTTGAGTGAGATTGAGGGCATCAAGCTTAGATTGTAGGACTGCCGGGGTGTTAAGCATATCCCAGTTTAGGTCACCTAACAGAACAAACTCTGAAGCTAGATGGGGAGCGATCAATTCACAGATGGTGTCCAGGGCACAGCTGGGAGCTGAGGGGGGTCGGTAGCAGGCGGCAACAGTGAGAGACTTATTTCTGGAGAGATTAATTTTTAAAATTAGAAGTTCGAACTGTTTGGGCATAGACCTGGAAAGTATGACAGAACTTTGCAGGCTATCTCTGCAGTAGATTGCAACTCCTCCCCCTTTGGCAGTTCTATCTTGACGGTAAGTGTTATAGTTGGGTATGGAAATCTCAGAATTTTTGGTGGCCTTCCTAAGCCAGGATTCGGAAACGGCAAGGACATCAGGGTTGGCAGAGTGTGCTAAAGCGGTGAGTAAGGCAAACTTAGGGAGGAGGCTTCTGATGTTGACATGCATAAGGCCAGGGCTTTTTCGATCACAGAAGTCAACAAATGAGGGTGACTGGGGACATGCAGGGCCTGGGTTTACCTCCACATCACCCGAGGAACAGAGGAGTAGTAGGATGAGGGTGCGGCTAAAGGCTATCAAAACTGGTCGCCTAGAGCGTTGGGGACAAGGAATAAAAGGAGCAGATTTATGGGCGTGGTAGAATAGATTCTGGGCATAATGTGCAGACCAGGGTATGGTGGGGCACGGGTACAGCGGAGGTAAGCCCAGGCACTGGGTGATGATAAGAGAGGTTGTATCTCTGGACATGCTGGTCTCAATGGGTGAGGTCACCGCATGTGTGGGGGGTGGGACAAAGGAGGTATCAGAGGTATGGAGAGTGGAACTACGGGGTCCATTGCAAACCAAAACAATGATAACTAGCCTGAACAACAGTATGCAAGGCATATTGATATTTGAGAGAGACATACAATAAGGCATAAAGTGATTGCAGGTCTTGATTGGGAGAGCTAGCTAAAACAACAGGTGAGATAACAGCAGCTAGTCAGCTAACAGCAACAGCAGGTAAAAATGGCGACGACCAGGCAGACAGGGTCGGATTAACTACACACAGATCCTGAGTTAAAGCACAGAGCCGACAGATAAAACACAAATAAACGGAATGGAGTACCGTGAATTAATGGACAGTCAAGCAGGCATCAGCTATGTAGCCGAGTGATCATAGTGTCCAGGGGGCAGCCGTAGATGGAGCAGTGAGGCCTCCACTAAGCTAGCCCGCGGCGCTTAAAGTTAGTAGCCCGGGGGGGTGGTCTGCTCAGACGGAGGGGGTCTGCTCAGACGGAGGCCGGTTGAGGGCACAGCGGATGGGGTATTTGTCTGCAGACCAGACGTGGTCGTGTCGACAGAGAATCCAAGCCGGATGGCGGTGGCGAAAGAGAGGTTGTGAGTTGTAGAATTGTGTTTGCTAACTGGTGCTAGCTTCGTGATTCAGACAGCTAGTCATGGGTAGCAAGCTAGCAGAAGATGGAGGTCTGTTTTTAGCCACGCCGTGCAATTCCGTCGGTAGATTAGTGGGGTTCCGTGTGGTAGAGGGGACCAATCCAATTGTCAAAATAGTTATAGTGGCCTAAGAAGATTGTTCGATAGACCTGTTCAGATAGCAGCCGATATGCTCAAGACAGCTAACGATTAGCGGGCCGCAGTTAGTATATGGACGTTCAGGTTATGTCGCGATGGAGGGGCCAGTTGAAATACTCCCTCGGGCAGATAACGTCGGTATCCCAGTCGTGAAGGCCCGGTGGGGCTACGCATCGGCAGTAAAACGGGTCCGGATAGGTGATTGTAGCCCAGGAGTGGCTGATGGAACTCTTCCGCTGGCTAGCTCCGGGATAATTGGTGTTTGCTCCGGAATTGATGTTAGCCGATAGTCACTCGGATAGCAGCTAGTTAGCTGCAAGATCCAGGTGTAAATGTCCAGAGCTTGAGGTAAAAATCCGGGGATATGGAGAGAAAATAGGTCTGGTATGCTCTGGTCTGAGTCGCCTTGTACAAAACTGGCAATAGTTTTCCGAGCTAAAGGATAGCTGATGAGCGCTAGCTGTGGTTAGCTGAACTACTAACGTTAGCTTGTGAGCTGGCTAACTTCTGGTTAGCTTCTGTTGTAGATTTCGGATACGAGGTGAATAATACTTTTGAGGAAGAAAAAAAACAGATCCGCACCACATTTGGTGAGGTGGGTTGCAGGAGAGTGTTTTGAAGTTGAGTTTTTAAGAAGAAAAGAATATATATATAAAAAGATATGCGAAGAAAAATATATAAAATATATATACACGGGACAAGACGAGGACAAAGGACATCTGACTGCTACGCCATCTTGGATTCAATTCTAAAGTTTTACATTTCTAACTACAAACATCATGCAATCGCAAAATGTGGGGTAAAGCATATACTATACAGTATTTCTTCATCAACCTCTTTATGCTTTCGTTAATAAATTAATGATAAAAATACTATTTCAAAATGCAGATGTTTATTTCAGCAGGACAATAGACTATTGCCGAGTTTAGGGCCTTAAAATGTATTAATGGATCCATTGCGAATTACTATGGAAATATATATCACTGAATGACATAGCATGGGGTGTCACGTTCCTGACCTTATTTGCCTTTGTTTTACTTTGTTTAGTTGGTCAGGACGTGAACTGGGTGGGTAGTCTATGTATTGTGTTTCTATGTTGGGTTTAATGTGTTGCCTGATGTGGTTCTCAATTAGAGGCAGGTGTTTGACGTTTCCTCTGATTGAGAACCATATTAAGGTAGGCTGTTCTCACTGTTTGTTTGTGGGTGATTGTCTGTTTGTGTTTGTGCACCACACGGGACTGTTTCGTTTGTTCGTTCGTTTGTGTAGTCTGTACCTGTTCGTGCGCTCTTCGTGTATATGTAAGTTCTCAAGTTCAGGTCTGTCTACGTTCATTTTGTTGTTTTGTATTTTCCGAGTGTTTTCCGTATTTATCTTTTCCTTAATAAATATTCATCATGTCTGCATACAACGCTGCATTTTGGTCCGACCCTTACTCCTTCTCCTCATCCGAGGAGGAGGCATTAGACGAGCGTTACATGGGGACTGGTCTTGATAAATGAATCCGATTTTTATTTGGAAATGTTAGGATTATTTTGCTCTTCACTATCACATTATTAAAAACTTTCAAATGCATTCATGAATAAAATCGCTTTAGCCGACATGTTACGGTTCATCTGATGAAGGTGCACATGGGCCTATTTATATAATGAATGTGAATTCAGAGGGCAGAAATGTTCAAATATTAAAGAATTAGACCTCTCACTAAAAGGTGTCAATCATAAAAAAGTTCAACTTCAATCCGAACTGGTTTTGCAGCACCCACAGTTCTTTGTTTGTCAGACAAATCATTGGGTCGAAAATACAGAACAAGAACAAATCAAGAGAACACAAATGGTTAATGTTCTGGAATAAAAAGAAGTCCACTCAAGTGATTGTGATTAGAGTGATGTTGATGTTGTGCGGTGATGCCAGCAGATTCCAGATTGCCTTTGCCGATCGCTCATCATGTTCAACCATCAGTGAGTTGATGGCTTGAATAGTCTCGCTGGAAATGGAATACCACGGGTAGATGCTGTGTTTTTGGTTGATGGCCAATATTAAAAACAATCAAATGCATTTGTGAATTCAATCGCTTTATTGTTTAATTATTTAAGGCTCCTTTCTCTTCTTCTTCTCTGTGCTGGAGTTATTTTAAGAATAAAGTAGGCTAATGAAGGCAACCAATTGTTGCTTACTGGAACACCCAAAGTCATCCAATTGTTACAATAGGATTTGAAGCAATAGCCTACCTGTGTGTGGTCAACTATTTCAGCACCGTTTCACGCTGCTCTGAGACAAGCATTGGGACTGGTCTCCGTTTGGGTATTGGTTAGCCGACAATTAGGGTGTGGAAATGTTAGGATTATTTTGCTCTTCACTCGCAGTCACTTAGTAGCCTACTCCCGACCGGTCACGTTGTACAGCGCCAACTTTTGAAAGCCAGTCCCCGCTTCCCCCAATCCACCCACGTTAACAAACTCATGTTGTTCTCCTATTTTCTTCTCGCTAAATAAAAGGTACTGTAGTTGCCCAGATACTTCCCACCTTTCCCTCAGCTATACATCCATGGCTCTTCCAATAAAATCGTCCTCCATCGAATTCTTGTTTAGTGTTTCTGAATCAGGCGCTGTCTGTCAGATGTATCATTTTTCATTTTTCTTGGAATAGAAACATCACAATATTCATTCATATGCTAAAATTCTTAAAATCAATCCCATATACTATGTTCTTACAAAACAAGGTCTTAAATTCTCCAGTACAGCCAAAGATGCCCTCTGGTGGTCAAATTAGCGCTAAATAGAATGAATGGCAACCATGGTTGACAGTTAAATAACGTACCATAGAATTCTGCGGCAGCACACAAGCTGTGCTACAGTAACACAACTTTTAAAGGAAGGACCACTGTATACCTACCTCGGCCTAAACATCAGCACCACAGTTAACTTCCACAAAGATGTAAACGATCTGAGAGACAAGGCGAGACTAGCCTACGCCATCAAAAGGCACATAACATTTGACATCACAATTAGGATTTGGGAAAAAAAATACTTAGAGAATCCATTGCCCTCTATGTGTCTGGGGTCCACTCACCAACCAAGAATTCACAAAATGGGAAAAATATCAAATTAAGACTCTGCAAGCAGCATTCTGTATGTACATGGTAAAACATCTAATAATGCATGCAGACTAAAATCAAGACGATTCCTGCTTATGATCAAAATCCAGAAAATAGCAATTGGTGATTTTCAAACCATCCATAACAAAGCCCTCACCTAAAAAAAGTGATTCTTGAGAAAAGTCCTCTCAGCCAGCTGGTACGGGGACACTGTTCACAAGCACAAACAGAACCCACAGAGCCCCACGACAGCAACACAATTAGACCAAACCAAATGATGACAAAACAAAAAGATAATTACTTGAAACATGGGAAAGAATCAACAAAAAACAGAGCAAACTGGAATGTTATTTGTCCCTAAACAGCAGAATACCTGACCACTGTGACTGACACAAAATGTAGGAAAACTTTGACTATGTACAGACTAATGAGCATGGCCTTGTTATTGAGAGAGGCCGCCATTGGCAGACCTGGCTCTCAAGAGAATACAGGCTACAGTATGTGCCAACAGTCCACAAAATGAGGAGGAAACTGAGCTGCACTTCCTAACCTCCTGCCAAATGAATGACCATATTAGAGACACATATTTCCCTCAGATTACACAGTTTCCCATGCCAATAAAGCCCTTTGAATTGAATTGAGAGAGAGAGAGAGACAAAGACCCAGAGAGAGACAGAAAGAGAGCTGAGATAAAGACAGAAAGAGCGAGAGAGGTGTTTTACATAATTCTCTATTCATATTTCTTGGCAGCAGAGAGATTATGGTAGGACTTTATTCAACATAACACCATTTTCCTTCTAACACAGCCTCTGAGGCGTGGGGAGAACAGTTAAGCATTGACTATGATGCACCAATCGCCATCTTGAATCACGTGATCCACCACTCCTTGGTCGTATTCATTTGTTCACACCGTATCAAAACGTGTTGCAACAGAAAACATTTTTTTTAAATATATTTTGGAAGAAATTCTGCTTGTCCTATCCTTTTTCAGTCTGTTTCTTGCTTTTGGTGTCTAATGAATACAACCCTGGCTTCACTGTAAGCCAGGTGCCAGGTGGGTGGGGTTAGCTTTTTTGGGGGGGACTACTTGATTGGTTCAATTGCACCAGGCAATATCAATAGAGCACAGCTAAAGATTTTGAATACTACTTGAGCCCAGGTCTGAAACCAACACCTTCCTCAATCTCCCTTCGAGTCAGGGGAGCTGTGTCAAGCGTTTTATTGATGTATTGCCGTTCATTTCGGACATTAACGGAAGCGACGCGCCATTCACTGAAATGGCTAATCAGGATCTAACCAATAAATTGAAGCCGCGTAGAAGCCAATGAATCGTCCGTGCTGGTAATTGATTTTCTTCAATGGCGACCAAATGGTCGAGACCACCTCTACTGACAAGGTCAAAGACATTGGCTATCGTCCCAATACTCTCGTAAAAATGCCCTTGTATTATATCTTCAACGTGTCTTCCTTTGCCGATACCTCACTGTGACAAGTGGTGAGGCTGCATGGGACTCAACCTTTAGACACAATAGAATGACCTGACACAGGTGGCCAACTTCTGGTCATGTTGCCAAGACACCGATGTCTATTCTAGTATTCCCTATGTTCTGTGGTCTCAAACATACCGCTGACACCGATCAACTTCAGGAGATGGGGGTAAGGGCCTGCGATAGACTAGCGAGCTGCCCAGGAGGTGAACATGTACATCTACTTGACTCACACGACAGAAACAGGAGACATTCTCCTGCCGTGTGGGCCTTTCTGGCTCAGACAAGGCTTACTTATCGACTCCATTCAGGCCAGTGGTCAAGGGAGATGGGGAAAGGAAGGATAGGAAGCTTTTCAAGACCGCTGGAACAGAGTCCTTGCTCACAGTCACAGGGTGAGACCGAAGACTGCCACTGGCAAGAGGTTAGAGTCACTCACAGAGGAGAAATCCAAATCACTTTAATGAAACATGTCGCACTTCTCTGTCCCCCGCCGCCTGTTTTGGGGGAGGAGGTGTTTTCGCTCCCATCGTGTGGGGCAATCTCAGAGATAAATGAGAGAAATATGGTGCTTTTATTGTGGAAGCTCACAGCACAGCCGCTTAGTTTTCTAATATGACATCCATTAGCAGCTGTGTGTGTGTGTGTGTGTGTGTGTGTGTGTGTGTGTGTGTGTGTGTGTGTGTGTGTGTGTGTGTGTGTGTGTGTGTGTGTGTGTGTGTGTGTGTGTGTGTACATTTCAACAGCATGTGTGTGTGTGTACATTTCAACAGCATGCGGGTGACTGCCCTCAGAAACCAAGGTGTTTCAGAATAGTGGGAACCAACCACGTGACCATAGTCCTCCTGTTCCATCGCCCGCACATTATATTCAGAGAGGATCAGATTCATTAAGCCATGATGACAGAACCACAGAGCTCCTTTCCCTCTACTGGGCCTAATTACAAACAGTCCCATCTGGCCGGAGGAGATCTACTAAATGGGTTCCAAATGGCAGCCTAATCCATTTGAGCGCACTATTTTTGACCAGCATCTTGGTGAAAAGTAGTGCACTGTGAAGGGACTAGGGTGCATTTTGGGATGCGTCCCACTGTAATTTACCAGGACTGAATTAACCTGGTCATATTGTTTTTTTTCCCCTGGGTGCGTGTGTTTGAGACACTTGTGGCCTTCTTCATGGTATTTCGGGCACATTTGGGGAATTGTAATAGCTGAATCGATAACTCATTGGGAGCTTGGGATGAGGTGAGAGATTTGGATGTGTTGGCCGTTTGGAGAGAGTCGATTACATGAGAGTAATGTAGTGTGCAGAAAGGAACACACTCTTTGAGCTGTCAACCTGTGTCAACCTTGTCAACGTGTGTATGTGTGTGTGTGTATGTATGTTTGTGTATATAACACTAATGCTAGTAAGAATGAGAATAAAATCGCAATCACTTACCTGTTGTTTGGGAGTTCAGAGGTGCAGCAGAGAGGAGACATGGAAGAGAGAAGAGAGCGGAAAGTGAGGGTTAACAATCAACACCAACTGTGTGTGTGTGTGTGTGTGTGTGTGTGTGTGTGTGTGTGTGTGTGTGTGTGTGTGTGTGTGTGTGTGTGTGTGTGTGTCTGTGTGTGTGTGTGTGTGTGCGTGCGTGCGTGCGTGCGTGCGTGTGTGTAAGTGTGTATGACACAACGCCTCCTTCAGTCAGAGTAAAGATAAACCAGCTAAATGACCCTTCCCTTCCACAGCAGCTGGCCGCCCAGTGTTAACATTCATAATTCAATATGTACATGGGGATAAGAGTGAGTGGGTACGCCACCCTTAAAATGAGTGTCATGAATAAATGAAGATAAAAAAGCTCCCAAAATGACAGAGGGACATTCCTCATTCCTACTGTTTAGGGCAGACAGACAGACAGACACAGACAGACAGACAGACAGACAGACAGACAGACAGACAGACAGACAGACAGACAGACAGACAGACATACACAACAGCTCCCAAAATGATTACGAGGGACATCTCATTCCTACCGGTTAGGAAATTAATTAAAAGACAGTATCTGCAGAACACACAGACAGGCAGACAGACGGACACACGCACACACACATGCACACACACACGCACACAAAATGCTGCCCACTCTCTGTGTATGTGACATATCGGAGTTAGTTTGTAACTTTGCCAGATGTCATGTAAAAAAGCTCACAGCGTGAAATAGCTAACAATCAATGATTATGCCACACACACACACACACACACACACACACACACACACACACACACACACACACACACACACACACACACACACACACACACACACACAACGGCTGTGCTACTTCAAATGGAAAGTAACAGCTAATACTGTTTGCTGCCACAAGTGACATTTCATTTCTTACACAAGTACTACGTAGGACGATGAGGGTGAGCCATGTGCATAGCGTCCTTCCTAGACCTTTGCATTCTGAATGAAATCGATTCAAGCAGGGGCAGTAAGTACGTTGCCCGATACAGTTATTTTTCACAAAAAAATCTTTGACAGTTCCACAGATGATACTTCCCCCTCGTTCTCTTTGTTTCTGGTGGGTCTAAGAAGTGATGGAATATAGATCTCCAGCAGACTGATAGCAGCCGTGGAGAAGAGAAGAACCTTGCCCTCTTTTATAGTTCCTGTCATTTGGATTTCTTATTTCAGACCGCGGCTCACTGCGCATGCTGCCTCCCCGATTTATACTAGCACACGTGTGTGTGTGTTTGTGTGTGGGTCTGTGCGCTTGTGTCTGCATGCGCGTGTGCACGTGGCTCAGTGTGTGTCCTCCCGACAAGCCATTCAGACAACAAACAGAGGGGGAGCGTGTGTCATATCGATCCTGAAACCCCTCACCCCCTGTCTATTTATCGCTTTATTAGTATACTGTTGCACTGCAGCAGGAATAGAATTTCATTATGCCCCATGGAACGATAATAACCAACCAAAACTCATTTGAGCGCCGGGTAATAAAGCAATTACACTGGCCTGGGAATGAGGCATAAAAGGCTTTTTCATGGCGGTTCCGAGGCTAATTTACAGAATAGGTGGTACTATATGGGTGGTGAGGACAGCGAGGAGGCTGCCAGGGACACAGCGGAGGGAAAGGCAAAGCTTTTCAACGCTTAATAGAAGAACGACCTTCCAAATGAAATATATTGCAGCACGGCCAACAATAGCCTTATTATTGTTGGGCCAACAAAGCCTCATTGGTGTTTCATAATGATTTATAGATTTCCGGTGTTTCTTTTGACTCAATAAAAGTGTGGGGACTTTGACACTCGCGAGCTTGTTTGGTGTAAAGAAAGACAATTAAATGTCGCCCACTCCCTGTGTATGTGACATTTCCGAGTTAGTTTGTAACTTTGCCAGACAGTCAGAGGATGGATATCTAAGCGGAGTTTAGACTAAATTGGCATTGATTCTTCTCCCGTTCCATGAGGACGTCGCCTTTGAATGAGTTTGTCTTACAAATGAAAAAGTGCAGACTTTTGTTTGCTTGTTTTTCCATTGTTCTTTAGTCCAAAGTTAACTTAATCGATGCAACAAACTTCATCCTGTTCTGACTATATTCTCGTAGGAGTAGTGCAAACTGCTCTCTGTTTAAATCACATATAAAAACATCATTATAATACATTATGAATATATATAGCATGTTATTTATATATTTCACTCCCTGATACTGTATATAGACTTGCAAAATTCCGGTAACTTTCCAGAAATCCTTACTGGAGGACTCCTTATTTCCTTCTTATTCCCCTCTAATTCCAGAAACCCTGGGAATTTGGGGAAAGTTACCGGAATTTTGCAACCCTAAATATAAACATTGTCCACAGACTGATTCATGTTTAAGGGTCAGACTGACAGTAGAGTGTGTTGTAAAAGGACTGAGTATATATACATTATTTCTAAATATTTTCTAAAATGGCCACCCTCTTTGCAAGGTTGCACATTTATTCTGTTCATTATACTGTCACCGTCGACAACCGTTACTAAGAAACAAGTTTCTGTCTCTCCATAACCGGCCTGCTAAGTGTGTATGTTCTGTCACATGTTGCCTTTGCTGTCCCCGACTAGGGCTCCATCCCAAATGGCACCATATTTCTTATATAGTGCACTACTTTTGACCAGAACCCCTACTGCTATTTGGCACGCATCCTCTGGAGGGAAGCAGAAGCTGCTGTTTCCTTGCTTCCTTCCTCAATTAACAAAAATGGTTCATCAATAAAACAGCCAGAGAAATATACTGACTGCCAGAGCATCGCAGCTACAGACGTAAGTGGTCGCTTCCCTTTATGTGTACATTAGGCAGCTAATTTAGTGAAATAACAGATTTTTTTCGGGGACTTTTTTTTTATGCCCGACAGACAATTCCTATCAGTGTGAATCTTGGGCGGTTTTGACACAATATATGTCGATATGGTTGAGCATTTACTAACGCTTTGGTCTAACCAACCAACACAGATATGCCCTGGAGGTTGGAACGGCGGAGCCTGGTGCTGAGTCACAAGTGATACATACGACGTGGCTCAGCGTCTCACAACTTTCTCTCACTAACAGGGATGTAAACAAATGTGTGCACAACATTTGAGAGAAATCAGCTTTTTTTTGTGCATGTGGGACATTTCTGGGATCTTTTATTTCAGCTCAGGAAACATCGGACCAACACTTTACATGTTGAGTTTACAGTATAGTGTTGTTCCAGACTCTGGATCATTATTTGTCCCGACTTTCTTGGATTGTTTTGATTTACCTTGCTAGGTTCTAATTTCTCAGATTAAATACTTCACGGACACTATGAAAACTTATACCAAGTTTATTCTTCCCAGAGGATCAATACAGCTGCATTAGACAATGACATTTCACACAAGCACTGATATGTAACCCTTTCTCCTACGCTGAGTCTCCTCCTACACATCTGAACAGCCAATACATCTCTGTTACTAGACAGAACCTTAGTGATACCTGTTCTTCCTCACTTCATCTGACCTGACCTCTGCCCCAAAGTGCTCACTCCTCCCCAACTCACGGCTGTCATGTTGACTGGCACCAGACTGTCTCTTCTCCTCCCAGAGGATCCCTCCCATAGGATCCCTGATGGCTAACAATAACCTATCCTGACATAATGTAAACGTTATACTTTACCCTCTCTCCCTCACTGACATGAATAAGTATATTTCATATTCTCAGAACCCAACACCCTTTTCTTTTCTTTCCACGTCTGCCTCTTTCCTTTTTTTTCATTTTCTTTCTTTCTTTCGTTCTTACTTTCTTTCTTAACCACACTCTCCCCTAAGCCCCCCCTCCTCAAGATTTAATTCTGACTTCCTCTCTCTCTCTCTCTCCATCATTCCCCTCTTCATCCCCATCCCTCCCTCTATAGCCCATTCCATCCATCCCTCTTTCCCTCCCTGCCTTCATCCCTCCCTCCCTCCCTCGCTCCATCCGTCCCCTGGTGTCAGGACTGCAGTGTGACTGCCTGCCTGCCTGCCACAGTGGAGAGCAGCTCAGAGGAATGTAATTGATTTCAATCACGCCGCGCTCCAGACATTAATGAATGGATGCCAGCCACCAGCACAGCTCTCTCCTGATGCTCCATGTTCCAATCTCCCCGACCCAAATGACAGAGGGAGAACGAGAGAGAGAAATTAAATCACAACTGGATTAATGAGAGTTGTGTAGAGGCAACAGAAGGCAAAGAGAGACAGGTGTGTGTGTGTGTGTGTGTGGGGGGGGGGGGGGGATAAATGCATTGCCCTGGTCCCACTGCTATTACCCAGGAACTTAACTCGGCCGGACGCCATCTGTGGAAGAAATCCCATTGGCCCTCGCGTGTCCTTCCATCCCCACAAGCCATCCAGCCACTTCCCCCTTCCACCAAGTATTTAGCAAAAATATGTTATGTTCCTAAGTAAATCTGTTTTCGATATGTCTGGTGGGAGCCTGCAAGGCGTCAATAATTCCCCAACCTGGCAACCCACGTGGTGCCCGCTGGAGGGAATGGAGAAGTTTGATACGGTAAGGACTTGGAGAGGAGGGAGTAAAGGGACATGAACTATTACCTAGTCTAAAACAGAATAAGGTAACTGTGTTTTCTTTTTTAAACGCCAATGAGCAAGTGAGCAATTCCACGGTAAAAGTCTGTGAATCTAAGAGCTGCAACAACTTAGCAAATACGTGTAACATCTTTAATCAAACCCAAACTCCAAACTATGGTGAGATATCAATCACCAAAAATCTCCCTGAACACCTGCTCGTGAGTAGGCGTAACACTTTGAAAAATGTTACCGCCGTCAAATGTTCCCTGTTCTGTACGTATGAATGAAAACACAGCGTCAACAGCACAAACTAATGTTGATAGCTTAGCTATGAATTCCCCCTCCGTGTGTGTTATGCTAACTCCTCAGCTATGCATCAGGAGAACCATAAACACTTTATCAGAGTACCGCTGACGCCACTAACATATCCTTAAGCCATAGGGCCGGGATGGGTTCGGTTCAGCAGTGTGTAAATGTTGTTGCTATAAATGTGCAATGTTTTGCAATGCTCGCCGCTTCAAGTAATTGCTTTAATTAGCCCTTTGTCATTTGCCCGGCAGACAAAGAACACTCAAAACCCCGACGGATCTCTCTCTCCTCTCTCTCTCTCCTCTATCTCTCTTTCCTATATCTCTCTCTCTCCTCTCTCTCCTCCCTCTCTCTCTCATCTCTCTCTCTCTCTACTCTCTCTCTCTTCTCTCTCTCTCTCTCATCTCTCTCTCTCTCTCTCTCTCTCTCTCTCTCTCTCTCTCTCTCTCTCTCTCTCTCTGTCTCTCTCTCTCTCTCTCTCTCTCTCTCTCTCTCTCTCTCTCTCTCTCTCTCTCTCTCTCTCTCTCTCTCTCTCTCTCCTCTCTCTCTCTCTCTCTCTCTCTCTCTCTCTCTCTCTCTCTCTCTCTCTCTCTCTCTCTCTCTCTCTATTCTCTCTCTCTCTCTCTCTTCTCTCTCTCTCTCTCTCTCTCTCTCTCTCTCTCTCTCTCTCTCTTCCATTATGAACAGACTTCCTAGCAATCTGGCTTTTCAGGTAGGAATATAATTGGGAATGGCACCAACAGCATGAAGCAAGGGACTGTCAATGATACTATCTTAATGTGCAGAGACAGAGTGTCTGTGTATGAATTGGATGGTGTGAAAGCAACACCCCTGAAAATAACCACCCCAGGTTCTGCTATATTAGCCCTCTCTGACTGCTGTATGCCCATAGGGAGAGACAGTGAATTGCCTTTCCAATTAGGGACCCGGTGCAGTCTGTTACAAGACACATTTCCATTAGCCACGTGAATTACACATATGCAAAGCAGATGGTTGTTGCCTAACTACCTACTACAGTTACTGGTGAACTTTGAATAACCAAAAAGCCTTAAGAAAAAATGGGGATCTTTCTTTGTCATTGAGAAGAAAAGGTACATGCACAGATGGAGCCCAATGGGTGCTGGAGCACCGACCCCTTTTTCCCTTATGTGAAATGTTGTCTATTTTCTCTCCTGTAACTTTAAATGCAACAAATTGCTTATCAAACAATATCATTTCATCATGAACTCATTCATCTTGAAAAAAGTCTCTCTCTCCGCCCTTTCTGCGAGCGTGGCACTGTGTTGCCTCACTTGTCCTGGTCGCATGCACAAGCTTCCCGCCTGCGCAGGGCGGTGAGTTGGAACTGAATGCCACTACCTTATGGTGACATCGCTCGCGTTTGTCGTCTCGCGGTCAGGGACAGGGAAGTGGGGCAACTGCAGTTTGACGGTTTGTCAGTAGCAAAACAAATTCTACTCAAGTAAAGACTAGTTAGCTTGTTTTGATTACATAGCCTGGCTAACAAGCGAATTCATCTAGCCTACATTAGCTTTGCTCGTCTGATATAGCCGACCACCAGTAGCTGTTCTAGAAAAGAAGTACTGGTTCTTTTAAACTCCCATTAATATGTGGTTCTGGTTTGCCTCGCTTTTTTTGGTGAATGGTAAATTATATAAAACCATTGGGGGGGTGGGGGTGGTGCACGGCCCTGGAGAAAAGTCTAAGGAGTTAAAAGTAAATTGAGTATTTGAAAGAAAACAAATACTATTTGGACCCGTGCCTAAGTCGCCCTGTTGCTCAATCTATTCTCTGATCCAATTGCTCGGCCTCTCTCCCATTCTCAAAAATAAATGGGAAAATGTAACAGCTATTAAAAGCACCTCCAGGCAGATAGTGTACATACCCAAAATCGAATACACTTGCAGTTCAAAAGGTCTTTTTGAAATGTGTCGAGAATAATTATTCATACACACCACGTACTAGGCCCTAATATCAAAGTGCAGAAAATGCTGAAAACCCATCTACAAATCTAAAACATCTAATTATCCTAACTAGGCCAAAGAAATGTGGAAAACACACTGAAGCCAAGGTCTGGGAGATGAAAGAGGTTGTTAGGGAAAGGGGCGAATGTGAGTTGGCAAATTCAAGTTATGCACACACAATGTCAAAATCAGTGTACACTGGTTCTCATCTTATTATGAGATTCATCCACTCTATTTCTCATTTGCAGAGAGGCACAAGTCGCTTTTAGTTTTGTTCAGACAAGAACCGACGTCAGGTTAACACCATTTAAGAGGCAGGTCTTATTTCAAATAGTATTTTAAAACGCACTGTGCACCTGACAAAGACAAGGACACAAGGACCACAATCTGATAGCAGGCCAAAGGTCAAATTAGAAATACTAAACACGTGTGTCACTTCAACTCTGTGACATGAGCACAGGGGTGGGTTCATGTGTGTCGCTTCTTTGTATTAAGTGCGATTCGGACCGCTAAAAAGGTCCCCAGTCCTAACTCAAGCTCAACGTTTATTTGCCATTTGTAATACATACACATGAATTCTTAGTCACACAGAGCCCGAGCCCTCTGCCCTGCTCCAGAGTGAACTTCTCTGGGTCTGTGGCACTCCCAAGAACCCCGGCTCATTAATACCATGGCTTTCACGACAGGATGGAAGGGAGAAATTAAAAAGAAAAGGACAATTCTGGACTGTATTTTACCATGTGTCTTTTCTGGAGAATGAAGGGGTAGGTGTTTTGCCTTAGGCGGTCTGCTTCGTTGGACTTATCTTATTATGCCACGGACCAATCGGGAGAGTACCCATCGCTAATCGATAGAGATATTCTCCTTTGTCATACAATACAACCAAAACTGTCGGGCTGCGCTTTGACACGCTTATTATTGTCAGTCTACTCGAAGCCATACATGTCCAACGTTTCGATATGTTGTAGAAACGAAAGACAAAAAATATATAGTACGGCTAACTTTGCCGAGCATGTTGACAATCAGCTACAGTGTACAACAAGTAAGACATTTCCATTACGTCAACATGACGTGAACATGACGTGAACGTGAACACGAGCAACACCAATATTGCTACACCCTGTGTACGTTACATCAAGCTGCTACAGTATCCCCTATTGGTCGGTCACATGGCCTATGTCTTTATATGCCTCCCTTCTTAAACGGCTATTTATTGAAGCAATAAAATGCACCCAACTATCATTCCTATCTTCCTTTTCCCCCCTGTGTTTATAGTCCTTGGCCATAAAGCTGATCGACTAATAGGCTCAGTAATTTAAGAGAAGGAGGCCAGGGGGGTATCAGATAAAGCGGAACGGACAGCTCCTTATAGCTTGAGGAAGAAGCTCTTCGAATAGAGGTATATTGTCTTGATAAGAACAATAGCGGTGGCTCTAAAGTGTGGCAGGTAGACTAGTGGTTAGGAGCATTGGGCCAGTAATTGAAAGGCCGCTGGTTTGAATCCCTGAGCTTGTCACGCCCTGATCATAGAGAGCCCTCGTTGTAATAGGTCAGAGCGTGACTGGCAGGGGTTTTCTAGTTATTTTAGTTCTATGTTGGTGTGTGAGTATGGTTCCCAATTGGAGGCAGCTGAATTTCGTTGCCTCTAATTGGGGTCATACTTAGTGTGTCCCATTTCCCACCTGCGTTGTGGGATATTGTTTTGATTAGTGCCTATGTGCGCTACGTATGGCACGTTCGTTAATTCTTTGTTGTTTTGAAGTTTCACTGTGATAAATATGTGGAACTTTACTCACGCTGCGCCTTGGTCCACTTATTTAAACGACGGAGGTGACAGAGCTGGACTTATCGTGGGCCTGTGCTGCACTTTTTATTTGACTATTTTATGTCGATGTCAAAGGTGGGGGTGAAATTTGATCTTCTCTGTTGTGCTGGCTGGCACCTTTAGCTACAATGCTGTTGGTCTTCATGTTGCTCTGTTTCTTTGGGCCTCCCCTTCAGGTCTATAGCGCTCAGGGCCGCCGCTCGGTTCTGGCTACATTGCTTCTGCAATCACACTTTCCTAGATTCCGTAAGCCTGCAGATTTTGGCCATTTTATTTTTAGAGAGAGGCCCTGGCAGGCGGGGACAATTACCGTGCTTACTTCCCGTGAAATGGAACTTCCCAGGGCCGAGGCAAGAAAACGGCCTTCGGGCTGGGGGGGACTCTACAAGCACCAGGCCCTCATTGAACATTGTGGCCCAGGGAGGGTGTAATTCTCTTGGCTTTGCACTGTGAACCAGCATCTCCATTCAGAGGCACGCCTCTAAGGACATACACTATTACACTGGCTGTAACAGGGGTACTAGGACCTTGCCACTGTGGCAGCAAAAGTGGCAGGCCGGTTGTACAATTAACACCCTAGAGTCGATAGACGTACCCATTTGTCAATCTAAGTTACATGACCAAAACATCCACATCAAAATTGGTTTTCTGCCTTCCTCCTAAAAAAAGGGGTCAAATATTTCTATGGGCTTTAGCAGTAAAGGCCAAATCAATATTTAACCCAAATAACATGTGCTTTTATACCTAAAGGGGTCCTAAAATTCAAAATAGAACAGCTAAATGACCCCCAGGCGTTGTTGTCACACCAGCTTTCGCTTTGGCTCCCTCTCCTGGCCAGCTCAGGTGTTCGGCGTCGCCCTTCACTCATCAACCCCGGACTTGTCTCGTCATCATTACACACACCTGGTTCCAATCCCCACTCTATCACTGTAATATATACACTCCCTCTGTCATTTGTCTTTGTCGGTCATTGTAAATGTTACTTGTTTTCCTGAGAGGAATCGCGCCTTCTATTTCCTGAGTACTTTATATTTTGCACTTTGGGTTTGCCCTGTGCCTTTTTGTTTATGAAGAGATATTCTGAGCACAACAGCGTTTGGGCTTCGTCCCGCTTTGATCCATGGTGCTTAAATGAATTCAGTAGTTCTAAACCTGCGACTGCCTCCTACTCTCCACCGGTGACAGTTGTGCTCTGAACAACTAGTTATTTTTTATGGAAACAAATAAAAACCCTTCCCTAAACAAGACTGCCCCTTAAAACAGACATTAAATACACACACACATGCACATCATACAATGGGTTTCTTTGTCGTGTGAAATTCCATATACATTTCTGAAAAGTAATATAAGAAATATTTTTTTGTAAGATCATGTCATTTATGGCTCTATCTGAAATGACCTTCATAAGCAAAGCACAACTCATTCCATGCCTATGGCAGCCAGAAATCCATACAAAACCCCCAGACGTCTCTTATTCACACACTAGATCAATACTCAAAAAAAAAACACACCGTCCTCGCCTTATTAAAACATAAAGGTTGATCATTGACTACACGTGTTTATATGTCAACTGAAGCTATTTCAGGTATCCTCACTCGGCGAAGTGGGGATAGGGTAACCCATAAAAAGCTCACATATGGTTATAAAGAGAATAACAACCTATCAAAGACATTGAACGATGTTGAGTTACTGCCTAGCCTATAGCATGGTGGACGGGCAGTAAAACAAGCCTTATTTCCCGTAAGATAAATGACTGGCAGATACTGGATTCAGGCAGGCAAGCAGGACAGGCCCCAGTTAGCTAAGCGCTAATCCTGTGAGAAAAATCTCCACTGTGTTGCACAGTGGATACACTGACGGCGACCGCTAAGCTCATGAAAGATGCAGGAGGGCCTGTGAGACACAGAAAAGAGACAGGCCCACTCCAATCGGGAAGAACTGTCGATACATTTCAACGAGCAGCTTGTGGAGGCTACGGCGGCTATTGAGTTATGGTAAATATACTTCATAAAGGAGGACGGGGGGAGGGACAAGAGCAAAGGGGAAATGATCAATCCTGAGAGAGCGGGAGAATCCCGCCTGATATCCATTGACGTGGAGGTTGTCTTTGTGTGCCCTTCGATCTAAAGACTCAAGGGAAACTTGGGCGGGTGGTGTGTGTGTGTGTGTGCATGCCAAGTGTGTGTATGTAGCCTTGAAGACAATAAATCTCCAACCTAACAGCCTTGTTCAACATGCGAGTTACTTGGAAACAAGTCTTAAGTCGCACACCGATTCACCAAAGGCCAATGCCCCCATCGAGGGCAAAGCAGAGACAGAGACAGAGACAGAGACAGGAACAAACCTTGTACTACTGATGACACAGCAGAGGCTGGATGGGAATGGAGAGTGCAGTGCAGTGCAGTACAGTACAGTGCAGTACAGTGCAGTGCAGTGCAGTACAGTGAAGTACAGGGTCAGCGATATGTCAAGTGCTGATGCTGGTGATGCTAAGGCAAAAAAACAGAGAAAGGCTTCTAGGAACTAGGAGAGATAGGAACTCTACTAGGAGCTCAACATGTGCCTCACCGCAGATCAAACTATTATCACTGGTTGGGTATTATGATACTCAGAGTGAGGAGAGGGGAAGTTTTTCCTAGCCACCGTGCTTCTACATCGGCATTGCTTGCTGTTTGGGGTTCTAGGCTGGGTTTCTATTTGATTTGAGAAGTGGACGTTTAAATGGGTAAATCCATGTTTGATATGCAATATGGCATTTTATGGACCTTATATATTAAGTGACGTGAGGTGTATTTGCTTATAGCACCTTTTGGTTTAAATGTATTCCTCTCTCTCTACTCTCCCTCTCTCCCTCTATCACTCATCTCCTTCTTTCCTTCCCCCCGCCCCCTTACTTTCTGATTGAACAGTTCCGCTCGGCTTCCCTTTGTACCACAGAGTACATTTTACTCTCCCCCTCCCGTCCCCTCGGCAGCCCCCACCCCCGGTTTTCTGCAAATAATGGCCTCCATGCTTGAGCGCCCATAGCATTTGGCCACTGCATCCATAACGCTAACATATGTAGAAGCCCTAATGCAGTTACAGGCCCAGGTCCCCGGATACATGTCTGCTCGCTTAATGCAATTACTCTTGATTCCATAGTTTGATCCACCTATCAATGTCAATCGTGTTAGCGGCCGCTCAAGGCTGCCAGCTCTTATGGGCCTGGGGAAGGGGGGAGTGAGTCCGAAGTGGGAGATGGAGGAGGAAAAGGGTGATCTCTAATGCAATAGGCAACCAGGATCTGAGAGCCTTTGATTACATGAATACGTCTGAAGTTAATTTGATCTCCATCAGAGATGGCTACGCGGTGTGGAGCAGAGGGGGTGGGACAGCGAGGAGCTGCTGGTTGTTGTGTAGTCTGGCTGTCTGTCTGGCGCGCTTTGGGTGTTCTCCATTTCTAGCCGAACAAGTCTAATTGGGGCAGAGTGTGTGTGTGCGGGACGGCAGGCGGTCTGCGTTCTCCCAGCATTATTAAAGCAGGAAGTAGCTGTCGTGCACCAGCGCACAGACAGTGTGCTACACAATACAGACACCCAAGTGTTTGAGATACTCCCAGAGCAAGGAACTGCATCCTGAGGTGTTTGTGTCTTAGTACACAAATTGGAACAAAAACATTCAGGTACCTAATACTGAGCCAGAACTCCAAAAGCCACTATAGCGAGTCGACAGATACATACAAGCGATTACAGATACATACAAACCAAAAACAGACGTTCTTACAACTTCCAAAGAACCAAATGTGCTCGCTGGGTCCCTACTAACAATCTGTAGATTATGCTTTCTAGTAGACTGCTCAATATGATGTGATATGATTTTAATGGCACTGAGGGAAAAAGGAATTGAGCTAAGCACGGCGGCATGGGATACCCTCTACCCTGTCAACCTCTTGATTGCGATGGGAACCGGGCCATTTATTTGCTTTCTAATTTGGCAAAGGCTGAGAGAACACTGAGGAAGTCCCCCTCCTCTCCCAGATCCTTCAGGTAACCCCTGCCTAACATATTCCCGCTCTTACAGATGTTGTGAAAATGGGGAGCTAGAGCGGGGGTTAGAACCCTGGCGCCTTGGATCATCACAAACCACCTATATGGCATACATTTCCTCCAAATAAGCTCAGGGTTTTCCCCTAACTCTGTAGCACAGAGCACAACGGAACTGGGAGATTCCCAGCAGCCCATTCCCAAACGCCAGGATATCGATATTAGTTAGTTAGAGAAGAGAGAGAGAGATTGAATAGAGATAGTATGAGAGTGAGAACACACACAAACACATGGGAGTGAAAAGGGATAACACCCCAACTCTGGGAGGATGAGAAATCTGAAGTCCATTTTTTGTCTCATCACCTCACCGTAATACACCAGAGCGCTAGCAGACAACACCGAGTCACACTGTGATTTATTATCGTTCTCTGGGCCTATTTTATTTCCCTGATTACCATGGGCGGCTAACACGGACAGCAAATTAATGAAAATGCTGGGGAATTATAAACTCCACTTCGCCCCGGCGCCACGCTTGAATTATCTGGGAAGAGGACTGAATTAGGGAGCTGCCGATAACCTCTGCGAAGAATGATTTCTCGCTCTTTTGAGGAACTATCAAAGAGGGCCTCAAAATGGCAGCCTTGGGTAGGAGGGAAGATTATTCTTTTCTGAGGAAAGAGAACAAGAAGAAGAAATATAGGTCCATCCCCAAGGTCCATCCAAGGACTTTTCCTGAACTCTTTTATTAGAACACGTTTGCTCTCAGGGATGACGGTTGCCGGGGCAGATGCCAGAGTTGGGAAAAAACAGGAACACCTTGAGGAACACCTTGAGAGTTGTTTGTGAGTCTGAGAGCTTCATTCTGTGGTCTGTTTGGGTGTCTGTGCTCTCCATGGGCAGGTGGTCCTGCTGTCCTGGATGGAGGACAGTGATCACTGTGGGTCAGTTCCCCCAGCTGTCTCCCTCTCTTCTTGGGGAGGAGACGGGCGGTGAAGGACTACCTCTGGAGCGGTGGAGCCCCGGAGGGCCGAGAGTGAAACCACACAGTCCCTTTTCTTGAATTAACAACTCTTAGGTCAGCCAGTTCACCGTCTCGTCTTAACCCTCCAAGATGGTGCCTTTGAGTCGGAGGTCGTGAGGCTACTAGGGGGCCGATGGATTGCTGTGGCAGTTAAGTCTTTGCAATACCAGTTTTTTTTTTTTTCGGCGCAAAACGAGAGAGTGCAGCTTGTGGCGGCAGTGGCGGCGCATTAGGGTGTTGACAGATGGAAGGGGGGGGGGGGGGGCACGGGACGCTGTGGGGAGCGCTGTGATTTATCACCCAGCGTGGGACGTTCAACGAGCCGCATGTTGCTGAGTGTGACAGAAGGGAAGGTCCTGACGGGAGGACGAATGGAGGGAGCGAGTGAGGAAGATGAGGAGGAGAGGAAGAGAGAGAGGGGGAACAGGACACTAAGCTTGAGAGAGCATTTAATTACCTAGCCTAGGCGACCTCCAAGTGCTAAAATGTGGTATTATTATCATCACGCCAGCGCATTCACACGACGACTGCTTTGCTGTAAGCAAAGACACGGAGGGAATAAACTGACTATTTACCTCTGTGACACTTTGGGCCATTTGTTTGCTTCAATTACACCTCACGAACAGCCGCGGCAGGCGTTGTTGTCGTTCTTCTTCGTCGCCCCCACCTCTTCAAACCAGACGTTTATTACTTTTGTCAATCTGGATTTCCATGGGCTTCTAAGCGTCTGACTTCCGAGGGCCATGCCTTTTTCTCACCTTCGAATCAGTGTCAAGAGGTAGGTAAGGGCAGACACTCCATTCTTCCTTCTTCATCTCTCTAGTAGTTATTTTTAACTTTGGCGCGGTGAAGAGAGGAGAGTGCAGCTCGATAATTCATCTGGTTTCACTTCCAATTCGATGAGAGAAGATGCTTGGGAGCTGGGGGGGGGGGGCAGTGTGACAGGTAGGTCCTTTGGGGAACAGATCGTTACACAGTGGGAATTACCCAACAAACAGCAGTCTGATACTCTGGCCCCGAGGCCCTGTGTAGTCCTTATGGATTAACTTCTACAAAAACGTAATGCAGTCTTCTACCACTCTACTGAGAGTCCCTAGGTAGAATTTAAAGTGCCCCAAACCTAAAATATTGCTCAAAGGCTAAATGACATATCTTTAGACCAGGCACCGTAGGGACGTGTTCCACACTGAAGCATATGACATAAAGTGACACTGTCATCATACTAAGCCCTTAAGATTAAGCCTGAAGTCAATGGCTATTAAACATTGGATACTGTTTATGAACCTTTTCACTCGTGAGTTCCAAATATCTCCAACGTTTGACCAAGCATATGAGTTTCGGTTTTTATGAGCTCCATGTCAGAATGCACTCACTGTTCCATGATGTGACTATTTACACAACAGGACAGTTAACCCACGCTGCCCTCAAACCAAGGCACACTGCTTGCTAATTATCTATAGGCTATGTTTCAACTTTGTTAAATTGAAATTATTTTCGGACAAGTTTTAATTTCTAACAACAATTTTGAATTGAGGTGTGTTCCGTCTCCTCCTTAATTCACATAGAAGTAGCCCATTTCACTGTTACGGACAATTACGTTTGAGGCATTACTGAGCCGGACAAGAGCCCAAGCAAAACATTTTTTTTCCTGGCACATTTTCCAGCTGGCGCCCGCATTGCATACTAATTATACATTTGGACGTGTGCATTCCTATCAAAGTAAGTGCCTTAATGCCTTATCATTATAGTTTCTGTATATTATGTCATTTCCACCGTAGAAGGTTGTACTGATTATGAGCTAATGCTAAGCTAATTGGCAGTTATGTGTGGCGCCATGTTTGTTGACATCACGCAACGTATGATCAAGACCAAAGATGTTATTTCACCTTTTATTTTTTATTTCACTTTTTATTTCAACCTTTTAACCTTTCACTTTTATTTCAGTTTTAACACAAAACGAGGTGAAGGATGGCTCCCTCATCTTTCAAGTACATTTCCGGAAGTGAATGATGGTAGGTGACACACCCCCTTGCATACTGCAAAACAGACCCAACTCATCTTGTAACCTCTTATCTTTGGTTGACGCTAAAAAACTAAGGAACGCACACAAACTACCCATCTCGGATTACTTCCGATTTTTTTTGTACCGTCCAGTTATGATTGACGCAACAGTCAAACGCTGACTGTTGCGTCAATCGTAACTGGACGGTACTAAATAAGTGTTCTAATCATAACAGTTTGAGCGTACTCTGCTCGGACCGATATACAACGATCACTCCCGTGTGTTCGTACGTGTCAAAGCGTTAAGGTCAGATGTGCTGTCGTGACCTGAGAATGAACTGTACGCATTCACTTGTCAAATGCAGATCAGGAGAACACCACATCCTCAGAACTCACAATAGATATAAATACAAATATATACTGCATGTAGATGATGTACATGTTTTATCTCCGTGATAGCGTTCTCCTGGCATCCGCCAAAACCCAGATTCGTCCGCCGGGACTTTCAGATGGTGAAGCGTGATTCATTAATCCAGAGAATGTGTTTCCACTGCTCCAGAGTCCAATGGTGGCGAGCTTTACACCACCAAAAGCCAACGCATTGGCATTGCGCATGGTGATATTAGGCTTGTCTGCAGCTGCTCGGCCACGGAAACCCACTTCCTGAAGCTCCTGACGAATAGTTTATTGTGCTGACGTTGCTTCCAGAGGCAGTTTGGAACTCGGTAGTGGGTGTTGTAACCGAGGACACACGGTATTTACGTGCTACGCGCTTTAGCACTCGGTGGTCACGTTCTGTTAGCTTGTGTGGCTTAGTACTTCGCGGCTGAGCAAGCGTCCACATACTTTTGGTTATGTAGTGTATAACCAAACGAGAAAGGATGCTCACGGATGTCCATTTGGTGTCCATAAGGTTCATTGATTAGAAGGTAGGTAGCTCTTCACTAAAGAAGGGCTTCACCATCCGGTGTAGGTTTATACCAACCTCTCAAGCTCTCAAACAGTCTTGAGAAGTTTAGAGAGGGAAAAACCACTCCCAGCCTGCGTCATTAGCCTACAGTTTTGTATTTGTCGGTTTGTTTATGCCGTGAATGCACCAGCATTTGTCGGGCAAAACGACATGGGGGGAGGTGGGGATTGAGTTATGTAGATTGTCATCCTCTGGAAAACAAATAAGCCTTGTAAAGAAGGGGGAAGAGACAAGCTGACGCACAACTGGCGTATGACCGTTCAATATGCTTGCGTTCAAGGTACATCTGAATGCAATCTATATCTGTTTCAGTGTATGCGATTGGTGGCCAGCATCCGGCTCTCCTGCTGGCTGCAGGCGGCTCTTCAGTGGCTCATCCTCAAACATTGGTGTGTGTCTAACGTAAGCAAAGGACTGTATCAAGGCAAACGTGGGCCTCGCATCACGCGGGCTACAGCTAATGCTAAGTGATAGACCGACAGAAACGCCTTAATTATGAGAAATGCATGCTGCCTTGATTGTGTGCCGTTAATACGATTTTTCCATGTCTAGCTACCTGAAGCGGTGTGTCAAGCTATTGCTGATGCTCGCTCGCTTAGAGAGGCAGTTTAGCAACTATGGCAGAACCTGACAGGTTAATATGGGCTGTGGGAGCAATAATAACAAAGTGGGTGTGTGTGTGTGTGTGTGTGTGTGTGCGTGCGTGCATGTGTGAGTATGTGTGCTTGCGTGTGCTTGCTTGCTATCACATGTGTCTGTGTCTGTGTCTGTGTGTGTGTGTGTGTGTGTGTGTGTGTGTGTGTGTGTGTGTGTGTGTGTGTGTGTGTGTGTCCATGGCAGTGTTTACAGTGTGTGTGAGTGTGTGTGTCCATGGCAGTGTTTTACAGTGTGCGTGTGTGTGTGACAGGAGCCTCATCAGAAGCTTGGTACTGTAGGAGGGGGTAGATGACAGCAGAGTGTGAGGAGGAGGACATAGGAGCAGGAGGGAGCTGTGTCTAATGAGCCAGCTAGAAACGACGACCACTGGCTGGCTGGCGCAGAGGAAGAAGAAGAGAAGAGAGAGAATACGAGAGGGACAGAGGGGAGAGAAAAAAGGAGACAAAGACAGACAGAAATTGAGAGAGACCGAGAGAGAAACCGAGAGAGAGAGTCCATGAGTGAGGCAGAGTACACGTTGCAGGTAATTTGAACATCTCATCTCACACCACTGTCTCATCTGGTGCAAAACTAAAGCCCGGGAAACTTCCCAGCGACCCCCGCAACCCCCTGCCGCCCCGTCGACTTGTCAAGCTGCGTTTCTCTTTCCCAAACTCCTGTAATTGAGCCGCCGGGCGCATCGTGCGCTCGGCGCGAGTCGGCCCATTTCCTGAATCGCAGCGAGGTGGGAGCAGGCCAGGCAACTCTCGGGGAGTGCTTGCCTGCAGCCACACTGAACGACTTCAAGAGAACGAGACTAACAACACGGAAAGACGTCATCAGCACGTCCACTGCCGTAGGATCCTCATTGTTTTCACGCAAGTCATCCTACCTGAGCCATCGACAAAGCCAGAGCTACAGCTTGATGAATGACGCAAAGTCTCGGGGGAGGTGATTAAAAACAACTCTGAAAGCCTGCTGGATGTGCCATATCCTAGCATCAGATCATTAGTGACTTTGTTTCGTTCGGATGTCGAAGGTACATCGAGAAAAAGTCCAGACCTTAGTTTGAATTTGTTTTTGTCTGTGCCGAAAAAGTCCAGACGGAGTACCTTATAGTGTTTTTACCCAATCATTCGAGGCGCTCCCTCGAGGGAGGTTGTGTTGGGCTCTTGCTGTGAGGGACATCAAACAGGCAAGGCAGAAGAGATATACAGTGTTGGCCTATGAGATATAGCAGAGTCGATATACTGAAGGCCCCAAATGTGGGGGTGAAGGTTGGTGTGGATGGGTTCCTGTGACATTATCCATTACCAGAGGGGGCAAGATTAGACAGTTGTTAGCTCTACGCAGGCAGCAATCTGTACCACCCTGTTCGGGTCCATTAAAGCAAAACTGCAGGTACAAACTACAGGAGCAAAAACAACAGGAAACAGGTAAGATGTAGACACTCAGATTGGAGAGGGCACTGAGATGCAAGTCGCCGAGAAAATACACACTCAGACACTTTGATGGCCATTGTCTGGGACGTCAGATGCATCAGATCCTTCCATCCCCTTTGATCAGCTCGGAGGTGCCTCCACACCCAATTAGGCTCAATCCCTTTCCAGTCATGTATTATTCAGCTCCATTTACAAGCCATTGCTCCTTATGTGTCCTTCACGCACGCACACACGCGCGCACGCAACCGCACACACGCGTCTCAGATGATGAGTCACAGTCAGGACAGGGAGGCAATCGATCAATCTCAGATGGGTTTGTGTACGTGAGCGTGCGTGCACACGGAGGTAGTTCTGTCATTGAGATGATATTGTACTGTAAACACGAGGGGAATTAGCAAACAGTCGAGCTCCACTGACCAGACCTTGGAGTGGACCAGACAGACAATCGAGGTCCTTTGATTCAGACAACAGACAACAACTGCTTCTGCTTGCTGATGCCTGCCATTATGGCCAGCGTTATTAGGACAGAGAGAACACTGCTGCTGGCTCAGAGATCCTGCGCTGTATTCTTTGCCTGGACAGATGGACTGAGGGCAAGCCAAAAATGGACATTTTTAACAAGATGGCCACCCAGTGAAAAGGGTTTACAGAGGAGCACTGTCATTGTCTCAGCTGCCTGCCTCCTCCCGAAGAACCTCCAGGTGTAATGGAGTCAAGCACGCTGGCCAGCTGGGCTCGTGCCTGCTTAAAAAGTATTGATCAACTTCTCTCTTTTTAATGCCTCCTCTCCCTCCATCCTTTCTCGTGGGCCAGGCGGTGTTCTGCAGCTTTACCTGCCTCAAGGGTCTCTCTCTCTCTCTCTCTCTCTCTCTCTTTCTCGTTCTCACTCTCACTCTCACTCTCACTCTCTCCTACTCCACTCACTCCATCACTCTTAAAACACTGGTTGTTTGAAAGGGGAGTGAATATGCTCTGATGAGGCATCTGTAGCTTTACAATAGCAGACACCTGCACACACACGGATTTCCCCAGTGTTATGTGCGTGAGGAGAACACACAGGTCTTGATTAGGCTCTCTCCATGTCACCCCCCTGAGGTGTGTGTGTGTGTGTCTGCCTGTGTGTGTGCAAACGGGAAGGCATCTATCTCCCCTAAACGGCTGTCCGTTTGGTGTGTCACGTCCCGCTAACTGCATGATTAAAGCCCTCTTAAACTCTCCCTAAATCCTGTTTACTGTCTACTAGTCACACCCAGGGCCCCAATGGAGCCCCCGGCCCCATCCCTATACATCCACCCCCGTACCTACCGGACATAAGCCCTAGCTCTCAACTTGCCCCTTGACCCAAGCCGGCAATGCATTACTCTTGCCGATCAATTGATAGATCGGTCCTGTCGGATCGGTCTGTAACCAATTCAGACGATACTGATGATTCAGCCAGGGAGCTCCGGGCCGCTGTCACCAATCACTGATCAGCAGCGCTGCCCGACAGGTATGGACATTCGCCTGTCACTTGGACCTAATTTATTGCTGACTACCGCCATTGATTAACCTTGCCTTGTGGACCGCCGCAGTCCGAAGCCACGTTTCTGAGAAGGGAGGAAAAGGAGGCGTCTGCAACGATTATTGGAGTGAATGGAGCAGGGAGAGTGGGAAGTAATGATATTAACAGTGTGTTCAGTGTGTTCAGACTAGTACACTAAACTTTACTAAAGTTGGGGTGTTATAAAAAATCTGTAACATTTGGTCTTTGGACCAATAACCTATGGACATCTTTCAGTCATTGGTTGACTACTCAGCAACATGCCAGGGACAGGTGGAAGTCCACAGACCATAGGTTGAGAAGCACCCTGATCTATATGGCTATATTGCTTTATCACTGCTTCTCTTAGTGTGTTAAGTGACTATTTCAGAGGCCACATACAGCTCCCTCTCCTCCAAGTGTGACCGCGTCCACACTGTCCATTTAGAAATCCGCACCACCCTCATCCAATCACAGGAAGAAGATGCCTGCCACAGAGACGGTCAAGTGTCCGAGTGACAGAGGTTCACCGGCGGCGTTTAAGACCTGTCAAATCCCTCTCGAGAGGTTGTGTTTGAAGAGGGGACCACCTCGCCACTTTATTGACCCGTGTTTGCTCTCACGCTTACTGCCGTTTACCCACAATCACCTATCAATGGGCACTGCAATCAACCACCTGTCTGTCAGAGCCCACGGACGAACAAATACAACTCTGGGGTGCATCCGAAATGGTAGCCTATACTCTATATACAGATGGAGGATCTTCAATTGACCACCCTGTAACAGGATAACTATCCTGAAATGCACGTTTAAAATGGCTTCTGAAGTTTGTAATTTCCATTTAGACATTTCAGACTTGATTTTCCCTTGTCAAAATACATCAACCACTACAAAATGTCCATTAATTATAATCCACATAATAATTCACATTTCCTGTCGCTGCTGAATTATTTTCCTGCTGTAGCAAAGTGGCTCAAATTAAGATCCTACATCTGTAGCGCACTAAGAGTTTTCCCAGGAAGTGTACTTTTTTCGAGATGCTTACTCAAACGAAGGCCTTTAAGAATATAATCCTGCGAGTCTCCTTTGTGTGATGGCTTACGCTCTCCTTCCTTCCCTCGCTCCTCTCTTCTCTTGGTTCGCAGTCGATGGGCCGCGGAACAGGTGTCATTTGTGGCCACTAAGCCATTGGCAAGTCCACTCTGTATCGATCCTTTACAGTATCAATTGTGCTTCTGGCAGTGGCCCTGCGTGATAATCGATGGATGCTCACCACGCTAATCTAACGTGTGTTTTGCCTGGCCCTGTAAGGCCTTCAACATACTGGTCTGGAAGCTAACTGGGGGGATATTAGACAAAGCTTATTGCTTCAAAACACAATGTGAACTGTCACAGCACAATGTGAACTGTCACAGCACAATGTGAACTGTCACAACACAATGTGAACTGATGGTAGTAGTGTACATCTTACAGCCCAGCTCCTTAGTACCGTCATCTGTTTATGTTTTGTCTGGTATTATTGTGTGTTTTGTCTGTTATTATTGTGTGTTTTGTCTGTTATTATTGTGTGTTTTGTCTGGTATTATTGTGTGTTTTGTCTGTATTATTATGTGTTTTGCCTGGCATTATTGTGTGTTTTGTCTGTATTATTATGTGTTTTGTCTGGTATTATTGTGTGGTTTGTCTGTATTATTGTGTGTTTTGTCTGGTATTATTGTGTGTTTTGTCTGTATTATTATGTGTTTTGCCTGGTATTATTGTGTGTTTTGTCTGTTATTATTGTGTGTTTTGTCTGTTATTATTGTGTGTTTTGTCTGGTATTATTGTGTGTTTTGTCTGTATTATTATGTGTTTTGTCTGGTATTATTGTGTGTTTTATCTGTTCTTATTGTGTGTTTTGTCTATATTATCGTGTGTTTTGAGTTGCACCCCTTTTTGCCCTCAAAACAGCCTCAATTCGTCAGGGAATGGGCCCTGCAAGGTGTCAAAAGCGTTCCAATAGGAATGTTGGCTCACGCTGACTCCAATGCTTCCCACATTTGTGTTAAATTGGCTGGATGTCCTTTGGGTGGTGGACAATTCTTGATACACACAAGAAAACTGTTGAGCGTGAAAAACCTAGCTGTGTTGTAGTTCTTCACACAATTAAACCGGTGTGCCTGGCACCTACTACCATACCCCGTTCAAGGGTACTTCAATATTTTGTCTTGCCCGTTAACCCTCTGAGTGGCACACACACACTCCATGTCTCAATTGTCTCAAGGCTTAAAATCCTTCTTTCTTCTCCCCTTCATTCAAACTGATCGAAGTGGATTTAACAAGTGACATCAAGGAAATAACAGGTTCTACTAATGTTTCCTAGACTCAATGTATATATAACTGTGTCTGCGCTTCTACGTTTTGGCTCTCTGCGTCGTTCACAGCATGACTTAGGTACAAATAGTACCTGTATTTCTTTCAAATAGTTTAAGCATTTGATTGTGCATGTCTGGAAACAAGAGACTGAAGCCTTAATATACTCCAGGAACGAGAACCTGCTGTTATCTAGCTTTCAATACCACAGCTATTACCATTACCAGACAACAGGACACACTGAACAGTCAGAGATGTGCTGTATTTAACGTTTCAACTTCCATTTATGGAACACTGACATGCCCTCTATCCCTCTCGATGCAAAAGCAGCTTCAGCTAAAATGTTGCTGTTTAACTTCATTAGTTTGATGAGTTTCGGTTGGGAAGACTACGGCTTGTGTGACTAAAAAGAGCTCCTGGCAATCCTACCACAGACGAGAGAGAAACAAAGAGCAAAATGTTACCACATCTTCCTACTGTTTAGGCAAACGAGTGTAGAGCAACCTCAATCATAACTGTGCCGGAGCTTATGAGTAGGAGAGTGGGGGGTGTGTGGACAATGGACTGGACGATTCCTTCAGTTCCACGCTAAATTTGTGAAATGTATCAAATACTTCATCTTTTAGTTGTTCAGAAGCGTCTGAATTATTTCCGAGGGCTGTCCCGCTCGCAGATATCATTTATATTCAGTGAAAATAGTACGTGAAAAATGAAACAAATTGCGAAATGCATTAAATATGCATATGTTTCAAACGCAACTTGTCGTCACCACAACACAAAATCAAAGCTTTTCTGTCACAGAGTCTGTTTGCTATAGCTCACCTTTTTTTGGTATCAGTTTATTTGGATAGTCCCAAATAGATTATTTGTGATTTGGTAGATGTTCAACTAACTGTCAACAACATTTTGACTAACTATCGAGTAATCCTAACCCTCGCCTTAACCCTAGTTTAACCTAACCCTTATTCTAGCGCTAAACTGAAATGTAACCCTTAACCGTAACCCTAAAAAGCTGTGGCATATCAAAAGAGCTGGAATTGATCGTCTAGACATCTGTAATCAACTATAGGGGACTATCAAAATGAAGTGTGTAATTAAGATGACCTCATTCGTCAAATTACACACGAGGTCCAATGGAAATGTGACTTCCACTTTATCGCAATCCCGCCCGAAAGACCTACAGGGAGCATGCCATACTTTGGCACCTGTGGAGCAGTTGTTGTGGTGGGTAAGTGCCTTACTCAAGGGCACATCGGCAAGCGATGGCATCTAGGATTTGATTTCAGCAACCCTCCGGTTGCCAGCTCACTTCCCGCCAAATTTTTCCCATCAGACCCGGAATTTGAATTTGCAACCCTCCGATTGTTAGCTGGCCTCTCGAACAACTAGGCTACCTGCCGCCCATGAACTATCCTTCTAACTGTGACAGATAGAATGGAGGCAACTCAGAACACATATTTGTTGTCCCCCATGCCTGTGTTTCTACTGTGATATTGTGGGTGGCCATTGCTTTGGTAAACACACTAGTTGGGCCCAGGGGACGGTGGTAGTGCTAATGAGCTATTTAGGATCAACGAGGGATTCAAAAGCCTCTGAGCCCGAGCTCTCTGCTACTGCTAATGACTACAAAAGCTGACAGAGAGAGAGAGAGAGAAAGAGGAGGACATAAAGAGAAAATTCAGAGGGACCCTCCTCAAGGACTAAGGCCCTTTAAGTAATAACTGACAACTAATTGCACCACGGCCACCACCACCACTGAAACTTCATTCATGACCCCCTTAATATATCCAAAATGGCCACCCAGTCACAAAACTAAGCCCTGTAGGCCAAACCAACACAAGGCCGAAATGACACGATAGAGCCCCCATTTTGGCTCTGGTTGCAGTGAAGTCTATGGATGCTGAGCACAGCAAAGCACACACTAACCTGGTGCAGTGAGTGAAACACATGAATGCGCCGTGGCTGCAGCCAGCCTTCCTTCACTGCAGTAACTCACCTCCAAAGTCAAGGCCATTAGGGGGTTATCTAACGGCCCGACCAGGGGGTCGGTAACTGCTCTGCAGTTGGGGGTTATGGACTGAGGAGATTTATAGGGAGGAATAATGCTGGGAGCCAACAAGACGTTCTCGTCTCTCGTGTCACGCTGTGCACATCACATTACAGTCCACTATCACACTGTAGAATAGAGGAGGATGGATTTCAACAGTGTAAAACTAGAGAAGGGTGCAAGTTAGTGGTAAACGGGAGAGTGGGGAATTGTCTAGAGCTGAAAGAAGAATAGATGGGGCAATGTGTGGAGTGGAGCTGTGGTGTGTGTGTGTGTGTGTGTGTGTGTGTGTGTGTGTGTGTGTGTGTGTGTGTGTGTGTGTGTGTGTGTGTGTGTGTGTGTGTGTGTGTGTGTGTGTGTGTGTGTGTGTGTGTGTGTGTGCGTGCGTGCGTGCGTGCGTAGTGACATTTTTAACAAGATTTAGAAGGGAGAGAAAATGAGTGTTACAAACTGTAGCAGCTTGTGTATCTGAGGAAAGGTGTGTGTGTTTATATGAAGTAAACCCAAAATCCTCTTTGAGGGGTTCTCACATTGTTCATGTACTCGCTCAGCAGGTCTTGCAGGGCCTGCCGGACGGCGTTGCACTCAGCCACGATGCGCTCGCGGCGGTCGTCGCGGGTGCAGGACGAGTCGGCCATGAGGGCGGCGCCGCTGATGATGCTCTCCAGGCGCTCCTCCAGGGAGGGGCGGAAACGCGCCTCGCTGAACGTCAGCGGGTCCAGGATGATCTTGTTCTGATCGGGAGGAAAGGATAGAGGGAGGTCAGAAACAGGCCAACCAAAGGTCAACTTTTGAATGCTATTGCACTTTAGAACTTTGTACCCAAAGAGACTGTTTAGTATTCAGAGTAGAGCGTATCACTCCTTTATCTTATTAACCAAAGGTTAAGTGTTGCGTACCCAATTTTATGTAAGCCCTGTTGGGCTAGATCGTTTACAAGAATGATGAACACATGGAAATACACGTTAGCATTTCCACGCCAGAATCACCCATGAAAAGCTTCAATCTACATTCAAGATGTCTTTAACCATTCAAATGTTGGTTTGGTTATTTCTGTTTGTAAAATGTTTCAACAGTGTTTTTCTATTTTTCTCCCTCTTACCACAGACTTTCCTGAAGCAATCAGGATGGAGAGCACCACAGATCTCCTCAGAGGGAGCTTCAATAGATTTATTTTTTCTTTCCCCTAATTGTCATCTGACCCTTTTTGTTGAAGATTTAACTAGTGCTAAATATAATACTTTTGAAAACAAAAGAAACACATAAAGATCTGAGAAAGACATGAGAGAGAGACAGAGAGAGAGAGAGAGGTCAGTTCAAGTTATGTTTCTGCTGTCAACCATGAGTGACATAAAAAAAAAAATATCTTAGCTGTTTCTTTGGAAGAGGTTGTCGCTGAAATATATTGTTGGTAACATAGGCTTATGTCTGAGGTACGCAGAGTCATACACACCCTTCTGGTCTTCATAATGACTGTAATAATACACATATTAACAATATCCGACTGACCCATGTCTAAGGCCACCATCTCCCAGAGAGAGAGAGAGAGAGAGAGAGAGAGAGAGAGAGAGAGAGAGAGAGAGAGAGAGAGAGAGAGAGAGAGAGAGAGAGAGAGAGAGAGAGAGAGAGAGAGAGAGAGAGAGAGAGAGAGAGAGAGAGAGAGAGAGAGAGAGAGAGAGAGAGAGAGAGAGAGAGAGAGAGAGAGAGAGAGAGAGAGAGAGAGAGAGAGAGAGAGAGAGAGAGGAGAGAGAGAGAGAGAGAGAGAGTGAGAGAGAGAGAGAGAGGAGGAGAGAGGAGAGAGAGAGAGAGAGAGAGAGAGAGGGAGGAGGAAGAGAGAGGAAGAGGAGAGAGAGAGGAGAGAGAGGGATGAGAGAGAGAGGAGAGAGAGAGAGAGGGAGAGAGAGAGAGAGAGAGAGAGAGGAGGAGAGAGAGAGAGAGAGAGAGAGAGAGAGAGAGAGAGAGCAGAAAAAGACAGAATATGGGACAAATAGAAAGAGGGGGATAGAGAGGACTTGTACGACAGCAGGCAGCAGTAGCCCATTTCAATGTATTAACGACTCTCTGTCAGGGAGAAAGAGATAAAAAAAATGAAAGAAAGAAAGATAGATAGATAGAAAGAAAGGAAGGGAGAAAGATAGAAAGAATGAGAGAAACAGAGAGTGGTACAACAGCAGGAGGTAGTTACAGGTAGGGAGTGTAACAAAGAGTGTAACAAAGCTAGCAAACACATTTGGCAGTGATAGCAGATGGCTCAGTGCAATCTGTCAGTACTAGGTGGTAAAGCCAGAGGCTGAGAGTGGAGGAAAGGTCACCTTCAAGCTTGGCTTCAGGGTCCTAAGACCAGACCCTTACACCCCCTCCCCGCCTGCTTTATGGGGCCTTTAAGCACAGAGTGAGGAGACACAAGGGCCCCGGCTTTTATTATTGGAAGTAGCCGCAAAATATACTTTTTTATGATCTGTACAGCAGGTAAGAACAAAAATTACCATTTTGATGGAGAAGGTATTACGTTTTACGGCCGTACAATTTCAATATCCCATTCGGCAGCAGTTTGTGGTGCGGTGGAGTTTTTAAGAGGGAGAAGCCACGCCGGGTAGGCAGCGTTTATTAGTAAAGAGGTGCCGAAATTCCTTAGGGGTGTGTGTGTGTGTGTGTATGTGTGTGTGTTTATATCGGTTGTACTGCGCATTATGGTTGAAAACAGTTCGAATCGGGCATAGTTGAAAACCAAAATACGGTGCCTTCAATGACTACCGTCTTCAACTGTTTAGCGAGGGCCTAATTTGTTCCGGTCGCAGCTCGACGGCATCTATTTTCCACAAAGCGAGTTAGCCACAATGTCTAGTCTAGCTGAAGCCTAATCTAAAAGAACAGCAGGGTGCTATCACATTGACGGGAGACACAGAGCACACACCCATTTAACATTGACATTTTAGCCATTTAGCAGACTCTCTTATCCGGAGCGACTTCCACACGCACACAGACAGAGAGACATCGAGCTGATGGCTTTGTCTGAAACCCCGAAGTGGCAACCCGGCCCTATGAGCGAAACACCCATTCCAGGCCACTGGTCTGTGTGTGCGAGAACGAGAGCAACAACACAGATGGTACTAGACATGGCGTGTCGAGAGTCAGAGTCATATCCATCTCCATCCTGCCCATAATGCTCCATAATTATCACTGTTTTCTCTGCCTTAATGTCATCTCATCTTGTATCTTATTACGAGTCTCCGGCTTCGCAGGCTTGGTAAGCACAATCCATTGGCTTCGGGAGGACATTACAATGACAGTGAGCCTTAAGAATGGGGCTAGATGGTTGCGTTTTCTATTGTTTGTATCGAACAAAAATGCTAGCCGCGCGAAAAAGGCGACGGCATGCATTCTGGTAATGCAGGCATTCCTTAAAGTTTGCCTTATCTCGTTTTCTTCAATGTGGGAGAGAGGGGGATGGAGGGAAGAATGGGAATGCCCAGCATCAGTAGAGCTAGATAAGGCCTGGATGAAACTGGCTGCAATCAGAGGCGTATTGTCTTTCTTACGTTTCAGTGTTGCACGACGTGGGACCGCTCTGCTACCCTTGTTCGGGCGCAGAATATTTACAGAAGCGATTTAGGTTGAAGTCGGTCTCTCTCACCGCTCGCATCAGGGTTCAGCAGAGGCCGCCGCCGTAGCCTGCCGCCCATGAAGCTAAGCTACATGACATCAGATGGTTCTGATTTGTAAATAAACAAAAAAAATAATAAAATAAAATAGCCCCCAAAATGCAGTCAGCAGTAGCGCCTTGCCTTAGCATACATAACACAACTAAAATGTCTGGTTTTGGGGAAGTAATAGCCGAAGCAAGTGAATGGCAAAAGTGAGTTGCGTTCAGAGCCTGGCCAGTGAGCTACGTTCATGCTCCACTCGGGTCTCTAATCCTGGGGGCAGGGTGACGGGCTGTTTGTCAAACCATGCATAAGAAAGACAGGCAGGGAGAGAGAGTGAGAATATGGGAGGAATTCAGCCACAGCGAGGGGGATGAGATGAATAAAGACAGAGAGAGAATGAGGGAAAGAGAGAGAGAGAGAGAAAGAAAGAAAGAGAGTGAAGAGGATAAAGAGAAAGAGGGTCTGAGTCAGAGTAAAAGAGGGGAGAGAGAAAGGACTCGTGAGACAGCAGGACAGTAGTGCCTCTGTTCATATTACCGATGACACTCTCTCAGGTACCTCTAACACTACCCTGCCTCCTACAAGCCCTGGCCTACATTCACATTCACTGGTTGGCGCCTCAGAAACCCAAACACTGAATCCCTGATTCCCCGAGGGACTCATTTTATCAGTTACATTTGACAGTTGAAGTCTGTATAGCAGTTTGTGTTCTAGTTTAAAAGGCAAAGGGGTCCTTTATCTACTTCCACAGAGTCAGATGAACTTGTGGATGTCATTTTTATGTGTCTGTATTCAGTTTTAAAGGAAGTTAGAGGTAGTTTCACAAGCCAGTGCTAACTAGTGTTAGGGCAATGACTGGAAGTCTATAGGTACTTATATGTTAGCGTGCTAGTAGATCCCATAGACTTCCAGTCATTGTGCTAATGCTAGTCAGGATTGGCTCGCGAAACTACCTTCAACTACCATTGCCAAAATCCTAATTAAAAGTATCCAGTTAAGACCATGCGGAAGAAATAAATACATACAATAGCTACCTTCCAATTAGGATATGTCAAAGTGTTGTTTTCACTGAGGTGTTTCAACTTCAACAGACCAGGTGAAATACTAAAAAAATGTGTCTGAGTTACACTAGTCAGGCATTATTCAGTTTATGTGCACTCAGATATTGCAGGATCAACTTGTATATTGTGACTGTGTCTATGTTCATCTTAAGTATTCCGGGAACTGAAGTACTCTTGATCATCATACAGTGGAAGTCGGAGGTTTACATACACTTAGGTTGGAGTCATTGAAACTTGTTTTTCAAACCACTCCACACATTTCTTGTTAACAAACTATAGTTTTGGCAAGTCGGTTAGGACATCTACTTTGTGCATGACACAAGTCATTTTTCCAACAATTGTTAACAGACAGATTATTTCACTTATAATTCACTGTATCACAATTCCAGTGGGTCAGAAGTTTACATACACTAAGTTGACTGGGCCTTTAAACAGCTTGGAAAATTCCAGAAAATGATGTCATGCCTTTAGAAGCTTCTGATTGACATCATTTGAGTCAATAGGAGGTGTACCTGTGGATGTATTTCAAGGCCTACCTTCAAAGTCAGTGCCTCTTTGCTTGACATCATGGGAACGGGAACCTCAGAAATCATGGGAACCTCAGAATCATGGGATCATGGGAACCTCAGAAAAGAAATTGTAGACCTCCACAAGTCTGGTTCATCCTTGGGAGCAATTTCCAAACACCTGACGGTACCACGTTCATCTGTACAAACAATAGTACGAAAGTATAAACACCATGGGACCACGCAGCCGTCGTACCGCTCAAGAAGGAGACACGTTCTGCCTCCTAGAGATGAAGGTACTTTGGTTTTGAAAGAAATAAAAAGCTGAAAGAAATAAAAGCTGAAATCAATCATTCTCTCTACTATTATTCTGGCCCTTATTTAACCTATAAATAAAGGTTTCACATATCACACGTTTCTAATGTTGACAGAAAGAGCCATTTACTTGGCTAGTTATAGCCTAATGTTAGCTTGCTAACATAGAACCTGGTTGGTTAGCTACCTGTAGATCCGTGCAGGGTAGTAACGTCATGGGATTATGCTTCAGTGTTTACCTAGTTAGCTAGCTAAACAAAATACTCCACTATGCAAGTAACCATTTCGGGCGCGTTCGTAAATTCAGTCTGGTCATCTACTCCGATTTCAGAGCACTCTCGTGTGCCACAGAGCGCAGAATAACTGATGAATTTACGAACGCTCAACACCCGTTGAATACGGCCGGTGTCAGTAAACAATTGCAAAAATAGAGTAATTAAATTGTTGCCAGAATCCCAGTCACCAACGCACTGGATAATATGAAAACAGCCTAACCAGCTCTGTTAGGGCGAGGACAAAGGTCCGAGTGGGGTGTTCTATCATTATGTGTCTGGAAGTAGCTACCAAGTTAGCCAGTTAGTTTGGGTGCTGGACTGCCGTTTTGAGGTTAGAACGTTCGGCTCAACCCTACTCATCGGCCAGAGCGTCCAGCGTGCGCTCTGAACGCGAAACGCTCGGGATTTACTAATGGACAACCAATTTACTAACGGACAGCACAGTTACAGTCACCAATGCCCTGGATAACATAACAGCCTAACCAGCTCTGCTAGGCCAGTAATGTTCAGTGAGCTGTTCTCTCTCACTTAGATGTCTGGAAGTAGCTAGCAAGTTAGCTTGGGTGCTTGACTGCTGTTAGTACATTGGGATCAACCCTTAAAGAGATGGGTGGGGCTAAAGCTTTAGAGGGTATGAATGATGCTGAATGGGTGTAGACGAATTAGGGCTCTCCAATAGTAGACCAAATATTCAAAGGTCATTTTCTCAAAGGTTTATCAACTTTCAAAGCAAAACTACTTTCCCATTGTCCCTCAACTGTAGTGTATGATGTACCACTTTGTAGCTTTGAGTCTGGACTTTTATCCAATGTAAAAAACACCATTTCAAATTTTGCTACGATGGCTATTGACGTGGCAAAGGAAGGAAGATATCTGGTCGATAACTAAACCCAACAACACAACAAATAGTCTGGAGGACATATCATAGCCGACACAAACAACCAAGGAGAAATGGCTAGACACAAATTGAAAAGGAAATCTAGGAGGAAACTTGTCCACTTCTTTGCACAGTGTGTCCATCCACAAATCCACCCTAAATGGTGCCCTTTCCCCTACATAGTGCACTACTTTGACCATGGTCCATAGTAGCACTATGTAGGGAATAGGGCGCCATTTGGGACGCATACCCACACTGAGTGTCGGGACGCGTCAACCTGTTTACACTGAGTCACAACAGGGCTTGTGTGTTTCGAACTGTAATCACCTCCACGCTGGGACAAAAAATGGCATGCTACAGAGACCACTGCCCAAAGCACGAGCTACATGTTGAGAGGTGTGTGTGTGTGTGTTTGTTTGTGCGTGTATATGCGCGTGTGTGTCTCGCCCACGCGGAGCCCGGACCTGTTGCCTATTTCACCCTCTCCTCCTCTTTTCTCACATTTTTATTTCTCCTTTCTCTCCTTTTCTCTCTTTCTTTACCAAGGTGTAATGGAATTCGCACCCCTGGCTTCCAACCCACCCACGGACGACCATGTCGTACATCAATTTAGACTGTTGAGAGAACACTGTGCTCTTTTTGCTGACTCATCCAGGGCTTCTGTGCTGTGCTTTACCGCCGCTACACACACACACACACACACACACACACACACACACACACACACACACCAGATCACACACAAACACACACACACACACACACACACACCAGATCACACACAAACACACACACACACACACCAGATCACACACAAACACACACACACACACTCACACACAAACACGTGTGCATCCACACAAACATGAAAATTACACAGACACACGCACACTCCCCCAGCCATAGACACAGCCTGATCTTTCCGATAGTGGCCTAGCTGCTATTTTTAGGGAGCCACAGAAAAGGACTGTGGAGTGCCGTGGCGGAAATTGCAAGTTTATCTGTGATTTCCTCCCAGGATTATCAGTATGTTAGCCTTCTTGATTGTAGTTTATGTTTTGTCTCTCTCTTTTTTCATTCACGCTCTCTCTCGAGATAAGTCACTTGGACGATTACTACTTTGCCGGTCGATGTGAATAGTGCTGTTTAGCTGCAGATTACTCGATTCAGGTGGAAAATAGGGGCCCTTTCACTCCTGCCAAACAGAAACAATACCATTAGTCAAGTTGCCTCTTATCAGCTCTTCTGCAACAGTTGGCTGGTAATATCTAGTCGAGATGCACAAGAGGAGAAGGGGTAATATATGTATCTGTGGCTCCCTATCCTTGGCTAAATCCACATATCTTTGTATAGAGAACAGAATTGGGGATGTTTAAAACACAGACATTGACATATTGATACAGTTGAAGTCGGACGTGTACATGCACCTTAGCCAAATACATCCTAGTAAAAATTCCCTGTCTTTGGTCAGTTAGGATCACCACTTTATTTTAAGAATGTGAAATGTCAGAATAATAGTAGAGAGAATGATTTATTTCAGATTTTATTTCTTTCATTACATTCCCAGTGGGTCAGAAGTTTACATACACTCAATTAGTATTTGGTAGCATTGCCATACAGTTTTTAAACTTGGGTCAAATGTTTCGGGTAGCCTTCCACAAGCTTACCACAATAAGTTGGGTGCATTTTGACCCATTCCTCCTGACAGAGCTGGTGTAACTGGGTTTTTCAGTTCTGCCCACAAATTCTCTATAGGATTGAGGTCAAAGCTTTGTGATGGCCACTGCAATACCTTGACTTTGTTGTCCTTAAGCCACGGTGTCTCTGGTTCGCTCTCATAGCCCGTTGCGCTACATCCCAGCTCCTCGTATCTGCCGGGCTAGGGTGAGCATCCAGCCAGGACAGATGGTACCGGCTCAGCGCGCCTGGTCTTCAGTGCGTCTCTGCGCACTGTGTCTCCGGTGCGTCTGTAGAGCCCAGTGCATCCTGTGCCAACGCCCCGCTTTTGCCGGGCGAAGATAACCATCCAGCCAGGACGGGTTGTGCAGGCTCTACGCTCGAGACCTCCAGTGCGCCTCCACGGCTCAGTGTATCCGGTACCTCCGCCAAGAACCAAGCCTCCAGTATGTCTCCCCAGCCTGGTGAGTCATGTGCCTGCTGCCAGAACCAGGTCTCCTGTATGTCTCCCCAGCCTGGTGAGCCCTGTGGCAGCTCCACGTACCAGTCTCCTCACTCCAGTGATGATCCACAGCAAGAAGCCACCAGTGATGATCTGGGGAAAGGGTTCTACCTGGAACCAAAAAACATTTCCAAAGGGTTCCCCTATGGAGACAGCCGAAGAACCCTTTCAGATTCTAGATAGCATCTTTTTTCTAAAAGTGTACCTATACTAAGGCTCAAAGTGACATATGCTTACAAGAAACGGTAAAGGAAATGAATAAAAAGCAGCCTGCATTGCTATTTGGCAAAGGGATTAGATGGGACCATGGAGACTGGGACACCTTGATTTAAGAAGACAAAAGGGAGTACAGCAAAGCCACAATAACCTGGAGGGGATCTCACATCCCGGAGGAAAAGTCTTTTGGGGGGGGGGGGGGGGGTTCGGGGGGGACAGCTGAAGATGATATGTTCTTTACAAGATGGATGATAAAAGGAGAGCGTTCCCCCGAGGAATCGACTTTGTTGTTATTCCGAGCAGGGTGTCAGTTTGTTGTGATTGGGAAAGGGGGGAATGGTGGGGAGAGAGAGAGAGAGATGGAGAGAGAGTTGGGAGGGGGTGCAGCATACCGTTTTGACAAAGGCCCAGGGCCCTTTAACAAGAATTGGTGACGGTTGAATCCATTCTCCTAGCACCTCTCCAGTGTCAATTTAGTCCTCGTTCACAGCTTTCATCAACCTCTCCCTCAACGTCAGCACAGACAAAAGAGCTGATCGTGGACTTCAGGAAATGGAGGGGGTGAACACGCCCCCACCCACAACGATGGGGCTGTAGTGGAGTGGGTCGAGAGCAAGTTCCTCTGTGTCCACATCACTAAGGAAATAACATAGTCCACACACACCCACACAGTTGTGAAGAGGGCACAAGGGCCTCTTACCCCTCAGGAGGCTGAAAAGACTTGGCATGGGCCCTCAGATCCTCAAAAAGTTATCCAGCTGCACCATTGAGAGCATGTTGACTGGCTGCATAAACACTTGGTATGGCAATTGCAAGGCACCCGAACGCAAGGTGTAACATAGGGTAGTGAGTACAGCCCAGTACATCACTAAGGCCGAGCTCCTTGCCATCCAGGACTTCTATACCAGGCGGTGTCAGAGTAAGGCACAAAAATTGTCAAAGATTCCAGACACCCAAGCCATAGACTGTTCTCTCTGCTTACCGCACTGCAAACGTTACCAGTGCAGCAAGTCTGGAACTAACAGGACCTTGAACAGCTTCTACCTCCAAGCCATAAGACCTCGAAATACCTAATCAAGGCCTCCCGAGTGGCGCAGCGGTCTAAGGCACAGCATTGTGGTGCTAAAGGGATCACTAGAGATCAGGGTTTGATCCCGGGCTGTGTCGCAGTCGGTCGTGACTGGCCCAGCGTCGTCTGGGTTAGGGGTGGGTTTGGCCGGCTGGGATGTCCTTGTCCCATCGCGTTTTAGCGACTCCTTGTGGCGGCTGTGCAGTGTTTTCTCCGACACATTGGTGCAGCTGGCATCCGGGTTAAGCGAGCAGTGTGTCAAGAAGCAGTGCGGCTTGGCAGGGTCGTGTTTCGGAGGACACATGGCTCTTGACCTTCGCCTCGCCCGAGTCCATACGGGAGTTGCAGCGATGGGACAAGAATGTAACTACCAATTGGGGAGAAAAAGGGGTAAAAAATGTTTTTGAAATAAAAGTATTGCATTGACTATGCACACACTTAACTCTACCCACACATACTTACACTGACACCCCAACACACACACACACGCTACATACACTCACACATAACCTGCGCACACACGCATACTCAAGCCACACACACACACACACAGTACACTGCTGCTACTGCCCACATACTACAGCTCAGTCTAATATCTATCCTGTTGCCTATTTACTTTACCCTTACCTATATGTACAGTACAGTACATAGCTACCTCAATTATCTCGTACTCCTGCACATCGACTCGGTACAGGTACTCCCTGTATACAGTCATGTTATTTTTTACTCGTTATTGTTATTCGTTATTCACTGTGTATTTATTCCTCTTGTCACTATTTCTTTTATCATGTTTTATCTTTAACTCTGCATTGTTGGAAAAGGGCCCCCCGTAAGTAAGCATTTCACAGTCAGTCTACACCTGTTGTTTACGAAGCAGGTGACAAATAACATTTTATTTGATTCACTTTTGTCACATATGTTCTCTGGTTGGATATGGTGATATAGATAGGAATAGTTCCCATGAGACGTTTAAGCCTAATCAAAGAATGGAGTAAGACAGCGAAAGACCATAGCAACAGGTTGGAGCAAACTGTCAAAACATAACCCTTATATGATGCTGGTCACATGGAGAGACGCTACAAGGCAGAGAGGAAGAGTTGAATGTTGTCTGACTCAATGAGAGTATGTCCCCAGTGATAGCGATAAATAACATGACTTCCTGTTTAGAAATGGACCACGGTGAAGGTCAGACGGTTATTAATCATTTAGGCTATTTAACCAGGTGAGACCCATTGAGATCCATATCCCTGGCTATTGAAAGATATGAGGTAGAATAATAGTGAACACATCAAAACTATGAAATAACACATATGGAATCATGTAGTAACCAACAAAGGGTTAAACAAATCCAAATATATAATTCATATTTGAGATTCTTCAAATAGCCACCTTTTGCCTTAATGACAGCTCTTGGCATTCTCTCAACCAGCTTCATGATGTAGTCACCTGGAATGCATTTCAATTAACAGGTTCGCCTTCTTAAAAAGTTAATTTGTGGAATTTCTTTCCTTCTTAATGCATTTGAGCCAATCAGTTGGGTTGTGACAAGGAAGGGGGGTATACAGAAGATAGTCCTATTTGGTAAAAGACCAAGTCCATATTATGGCAAGAACAGCTCAAATAAGCAAAGAGAAATGACAGTCCATCATTACTTTAACCTGTTTGGCGTGCAAGCCCGACGTCGGTACACTTATGACAACAGCCAGCTCAAAGTGCAGGGCGCGAAATTCAAAAGATATATTTTTTTAAATATTTAACTTTCACACATTAACAAGTCCAATACAGCATATGAAAGGTACACATCTTGTGAATCCAGCCAACATGTCCGATTTTTAAAATGTTTTACAGGGAAGACAAAATATGTAAACCTATTAGCTAACCACGTTAGCAAAAGACACCACTTTTTTTACTATAACAGTTTTTTACTCCATCAGTAGCTATCACAAATTCGACAAAATAAAGATATAAATAGCCACTAACCAAGAAACAACTTCATCAGATGACAGTCTGATAACATATTTATTGTATAGCATATGTTTGTTCGAAAAATGTGCATATTTCAGGTATAAATCATAGTTTACATTTCAGCTACAATCAGAAATTGCACCGAAAGCAGCCATAATATTTACAGACACCAACGTGAAATACCTAATTACTCATCATAAAACATTTCTAAAAAATACATAGTGTACAGCAATTGAAAGACAGGCATCTTGTGATTCCAGACAATATTTCCGATTTATTAAATGTTTTACAGCGAAAACAAAATGTAGCGTTATATTAGCGTAGCCACAATAGCCAGAAACACTTGGACGCCGACGACCAGTTCACATGCACGACAGATATTAGAAATAGCTTCATAAAATGTTTCTTACTTTTGGTGATCTTCCGTCAGAATGTTGGACAAGGTGTCCTTTGTCCAGAACAGTCGTTGTTTGGATCTGGAACAGCAAATTTCCCTCATCATTTAGCATGGGCACTTGCCAAGTGGCACGGATCTCTCCAACGTCAACAAAGTCAGAGAACGGAACACGGCAAAACTCCCGAAAAAAATTCAATAATCTGATTAAACTATATTGAAAAAACATACTTTACGATGATATGGTCACATGTATCAAATAAAATCCGAACCGGAGATAGTAGTCGTCCATAACGGCAGCTAAACAGAAAGCAATCCCACTGTCCAACTGGCGCTGCCAAGAGTACCGGAAATGAGGGACACGTCATACAAAGAGCTTGTATTCCAATTCAGAACAAGATGAACACAAAATTTCATCTCTCACAGCCTCTTGACAACCAGGGGAAGGTCTATGAAGTGTACGTAGACTCTTACGTTTCATGCCCATGTATAGGCAGGAAGTTGAACAGAGCATCGATTTCAGACATTCCACTTCCTGGTCAGGAAATGTGCTGCAGAATGAGTTCTGTTTCACTCAGAGAAATAATTCAAACGGTTTTAGAAACTATCTATCTATCCAATAGTAATAATAATATGCATATTGTACGAGCAAGAATTGAGTACGAGGCCGTTTGAAATGGGCATATTTTATCTGGCTACTCAATACTGCCCCTTGCAGCCATAAGAAGTTGTTAAGACATGCAGGTCAGTGAATATGGAACATTTCAAGAACTTTAAAAGTTTATTCAAGTGCAGTCTTAGAATGAATGAAACTGGCTCTCATGAGGACCGCCACAGGAATGGAAGACCCAGAGTTACCTCTGCTGCAGAGGATAAGGTCATTAGATTCATCAGCCTCAAAAATTGCAGCCCAAATAAATGCTTCACAGAGTTCAAGTAACAGACACATCTCAACATCAACCGTTCAGAGAAGACTGTGTGAATGAGAACTTCAAGGTCGAATTGCTGCAAAGAATCCACTACTAAAGGACACCAATAAGAAACACAGGCCAAGAAACACGAGCGATAGACATTAGACCGTTGGAAATTGGTCCTTTGGTCTGGAGTCCAAATTGGAGATTTTTGGTTCCAAACGCCGTGTCTTTGTGAGACGCGGTGTGAGTGAACAGATGGTCTCTGCATGTGTATTTCCCACTGTAAATCATGGAGGAGGAGGTGTTATGGTGTGGTGGTGCTTTGCTGGTGACACTCTGCAGCAATACGCCATCCCATCTGGTTTGGGCTTAGTGGGACTATCATTTGTTTTCAACAGGACAATGACCCAACACACCTCCAGGCTGTGTTAGCGCTATTTTACCAAGAAAGAGAGTGATGAAATGCTGCATCAGATGACCTGGCCGCCACAATCCCCGACCTCAACCAAATTGAGATGGTTTGGGATGAGTCGGACCGCAGAGTTAAGGAAAAGCAGCCAACAAGTGCTCAGCATATGTGGGAACTCCTTCAAGACTGTTGGTAAAGCATTACAGGTGGGTGAAGCTGATTGAGAGAATGCCAAGAGTGTGTAAAGCTGCCATCAGGGAAAAGGGTGGCTAATAGAAGAATATCAAATATAAAATATATTCTGATTTGTAAGTCGCTCTGGACAAGAGCGTCTGCTAAATGACTTAAATGTAATGTAAATGTAATTTGTTAAACACTTTTTTGGTTACAACATGATTCCATATGTGTTATTTCATAGTTTTAATGTCTTCACTATTACTCTACAATGTAGAAAATAGCAAAACCAAGAAAAACCCTTGAATGAGTAGGTGTTCTAAAATGTTTGAAATCACATTGTAAAATGTTGAATAAAAGACAAAGGTAAAAAAAGGACATTGGTGCTTTAAAGGTGGTAGATGATCAAATATGGCCTAAGATAGTGTGTAAGTATGTCAGCCCGAGTCTCATATTTCCCCTCTCGCCACTGTCCATCACATCAGGATCCAGGCAGTGCTATGATCACCTCAGACCATTTGCTGGGTCCTACTTCGACCCCACTTTGGGCCATTGAGAACGTCATCTAGGCCTATGTCACATGTGCTCACCAAAACACTGAACAATGACATTTTCAGGAGCCCTCGAACAGTTCCCCACTGGTACTTGGACAAAATGTCGCACAACTTCCATTGCGTCGCCCTCCAGGTTCTCAATCACCCATGAATAGGGTCTGGATAGACAATGACCACAACATGGGCACGCTAATGCTTCAGGGAGAGCCTTCAAAGCTTTTCCAAGGCGTACATGGGAGAAAAGCTTGACTCGTCCACTCTCTGAATGTTTGGCCCTGCAGGTCCAAACCCACCCACGCATTGCATGGGGCTGGTTGGACAATGATTGAAACGCCCTGTGACAAAACTAGCCGTGGGCCACCCCCACCCAACGGGAGAGTATAAGTCAAATTGTCCTCTCTATCTGATTGATTACGCTAATGAAGGGTTCCCGCCTGTCTCGCTCAGGGTCACTATTTGCTTACTGTCACACGATGGCACCAATGGTGGAGCTGGTTGTCATGGAATCTGAGCTTCTGCGAACAAAGTCATATTTTCTTTATTCTCCACAAATCAAATCACATCTAATCAAATTGCATTGGTCACATACACATGGTTAGCAGATGTTATTGCGAGTGTAGCGAAATGCTTGTGCTTCTAGTTCTGACAGTGCAGCAATATCTAACATGTAATCTAACAATTCCACAACACCTACCTAATTCACACAAATCTAAGTAAAGGAATGGGATAAGAATATATACATATATATACAGTTGAAGTCGGAAGTTTACATACACCTTAGCCAAATACATTTAAACTCTGTTTTTCACAATTCCTGACATTTAATCCTAGTAAAAATGCCCTGTCTTAGGTCAGTTAGGATCACCAATGTATTTTAAGAATGTGAAATGATAGTAGAGAGAATGATTTATTTCAGATTTTATTTCATTCATCACATTCCCAGTGGGTCAGAAGTTTACATACACTCAATTAGTATTTGGTAGCATTGCCTTTAAATTGTTTAACTTGGGTCAAACGTTTTGGGTAGCCTTTCACAAGCTTCCCACAATAAGTTGGGTGAATTTTGGCCCATTCCTCCTGACAGAGCTGGTGTAACTGAGTCAGGTTTCTAGGCCTCCTTGCTCGCACACGCTTTTTCAGTTCTGCCCACAAATGTTCTACAGGATTGAGGTAAGGGCTTTGTGATGGCCAGTCCAATACCTTGACTTTGTTGTCCTTAAGCCATTTTGCCATAACTTTGGAAGTATGCTTGGGGTCATTGTCCATTTGGAAGACCCAGTTGCGACCAAGCTTTAACTTCCTGACTGATGTCTTGAGATGTTGCTTCAATATATCCACATCATTTTCCTTCCTCATGATGCCATCTATTTTGTGAAGTGCACCAGTCCCTCCTGCAGCAAAGCAACCCCACAACATGATGCTGCCACCCCCGTGCTTCACGGTTGGGATGGTGTTCTTCGGCTTGCAAGCCTCCCCCTTTTTCATCCAAACATAAAGACGGTCATTATAGCCAGACAGTTCTATTTATACATATGACATGAGTAATGCAAACATTATTAAAGTGGCATTATTAAAGTGACTAGTGATCCATTTATTAAAGTGGCCAATCCTTTCAAGTCTGTAGACAGCAGCCTCTCTGTGTTAGTGATGGCTGTTTAACAGTCTGGTGGCCTTGAGATAGAAGCTGTTTTTCAGTCTCTCGGTCCCAGCTTTGATGCACTTGTACTGACCTCGCCCTCTGGATGGTAGCGGGGTGAATAGGCAGTGGCTCGGGTGGTTGTTGTCCTTGATGATATTTATGGCCTTCTTGTGCTGATGGTGTGACGCACCAATGTCACCATCACCATCAAAACAGAGTGGCAGAACAGCTGATCCTCTTGGCCGTTAAATCGGGCGTTTCCTTTATTACGGGGGAAGTGTTAAGGTAATTAAGAGAGCATTGCCGCCGTGACATCCCCCGGATTAAGTCCGCTGTAATCACGGCAATGGTAAATGTCACCCAATAATGAGAATGAACAGGATTAACTACATTCCTGAAAGCCGAGAATAATGAAGGGTAGAAAAGTGTTTGTTCCAATCCAGGCAGCAGCCAAACCAAGTTGAGACGTCTTTCACTCACCAAGCAATGTGTTTTGGTGACAGAGCGGAGGAACGATGGCAGGATCCTTTGTATGACTGACTGGCTCTTAGAAACTATGCGGTTCTTTGTGAAGACAACACACCTGGAATCTCTCTCTGCTTCAGGAGACACTATCTGGGCCCTCAGAGGTAACTATCCCTCTCTCTCTCTCTCTGTCAATGTATCTCCATTACACTCCACAGACAAGTGCTTTAATACAGTTTAGGCCCAATTTAGCTCCATTGCAGCAGCGGATGATAGCCCAAGCCAATGCAATGCTGCTGAGCCTACTCGCTGAGTATTGCATTGTACAGCTCTGAGCCATCCTCACTAAAGTAATAGGTTGTCCAAGTTAATACTACTACCTCTGAGGTCATGAGTGGAGTGTGGAGCCAGCGAAAGGTTACAGGTAAGAGAGAGCTCTAATCTAATACTGGGCAAAAGTCTGACTTGATTCAATGTTGTGTACAATCAAGCTCAAGTGGCCCTTAATAAGCAGGGCCCTTTGAACACAATGTTCCATCAAAAAAAATGTATGATCCTATCCAAACACTTATGGGAAATGTTTCGGTCCGTGGTCTTAATTAGCATGCGCCCCACTCTAATGTAAGTACGCATCCACTTCAAAATCATCTTATTCTATTTCCTTCCACTTGACCATTTCGAGTCCCATGACAGCATTATTAATGAGCTTTTAATGAGCTTCAATTGTATGCCAAACATGAACAGTCCGTGCCTTTTGTGTGTTTTTGGAGTTCTCTGAATTCAACTGGACGCGCCCTAGGCGTTGCACAGTCAGTGCGTCAGCGACACACTCTCTTCTCTGGTGTTTTTAAAAAACCCACAAGGCGAAGTAAGGAGGGAGGAAGAAACAACCAAAATACGGAATAAATAGTACTGAATCCCATAATACGCTGCTCTTGTTTCCGGAGGTGACCTTTATCAAAGTGGCATTTGCCTGCCAAGAAAGAAAGAGAGAGAGTGTGTGTTTGTTTGTGCGCATGTGTGTATGCCCGGTTTCTGGGTTGGCCCCATGGGCGGGCACCAATCATGAAAGCCTTCATGTGCATCTCTCTCCCAGGGCAGTTTGGGCAGCAGGAATCTATGATTCATCGGCTCCCAAAGAGAACAGGGAGTATGGGAAGCTTATTAAAGATTTTCCAAAACATTTTGTGAGTCAATGTGTCTCTATGTTCCCTGCCATCGGATCAAGACCTTTTGTCGTCCTCCTTTTGGTTCCTGCTCAGTTGAATCATGCCATTGGCATCTGGCTATATCCAGCAACAATTCTGTGTGTCGCCGAGATATCACTGAATCGAAGAGCTGGAAATGGTGACGTCTTAGGTTGACAGAACACTCACGCAATGAGGTCTGGGCCCGTATTCACAAATGGTCTCAGGGTACTGATCTAGGATCAGGTTGTGGTAATCCATGTTATCTTTCATTCATTGTGATCTAAAAGGCAAAACTGATACTGGACCAAATGAGATTTTATTTGTCACTTGCGCCGAAAACAACAGGTGTAGTAGACCTTACAGTGAAATGCTAACTTACAAACCCTTAACTAACAATGCAGTTCTAAGAAAATACCTACAAAAAAGTAAAAGAAAAACAAACAATTCAAGAGCAGCAGTAAAATAACAATAGTGAGGCTCTATACAGGGGGTACAGGTACAGAGTCAATGTGGAGGCTATATACAGGGGGTACCGGTACCGAGTCAATGTGGAGGCTATATACAGGGGGTACAGGTACAGAGTCAATGTGCGGGGGCACCGGTGCCGAGGTAATTGAGGTAGTATGTATTTGAGGTCATTTAATAATGGAGGTAGAGTTATTAAAGTGACTACGCATAGATAATAACAGAGAGAAGCAGCAGCGTAGAAGAGGGGGGAGGGGGGGGGCAATACAAATAGTCTGGCCAGCACTCCTACTCTGATGTGCTTTATGAATATGGGCAAGGAAGTCTTACATTTATCATGATACTTCAAGTATGCTTAATGCTCTGACCGTATGAACCGGGTCGATCTTATTGTGATACAGTACTAAGACCATATTTGAGTGTTAGAGAGGATTGGAGACGAGCACACAAATGTCTGTTTATCCAATTGTGTCATGAAGCAAGCCTCACTGCTCGCTTAAACCGGAAGCCAGCCGCACCAATGTGTCGGAGGACACAGCACAACTAGCGACCGTGTCAATGTGTATCGGCCCGGCCCACCACGGGAGTCGCTAGAGCGCGATGGGACAAGGACATTCAGGCCGGCCAAACCCTCAACTAACCCGGACGTTGCTGGGCCAAATGTGTGCCGCCTCATGGGTCTCTCGGGTCGGGATTGGACCTGGGTCTGGAGTGAAGCCTCAAGCACTGAGATACAGTACCTTAGACCGCTGTGCCACTCGGGAGGCTGTTTGTATCATTAATTAAACATTGTCATGAAAGTGCTCCATACAGTTGAAGTCGGAAGTTTACATACACTTAGATCGGAGTCATTGAAACTCGTTTTTCAAGCACTCCAAAAATGTCTTGTTAACAAACTAGAGTTTTGGCAAGTCGGTTAGGACATCTACTTTGTGCATGACACAAGTCATTTTTCCAACAATTGTTTACAGACAGATTATTTCACTTATAATTCACTGTATCACAATTCCAGTGGGTTAGAAGTTTACATACACTAAGTTGACTGTGCCTTTAAACAGCTTGGAAAATTCCAGAAAATGATGTCATGGCTTTAGAAGCTTCTGATAGGCTAATTTACATAATTTGAGTCAATTGGAGGTGTACCTGTGGATGTATTTCAAGGCCTACCTTCAAACTCAGTGCCTCTTTGCTTGACATCATGGGAAAATCTAAAGAAATCAGCCAAGACCTCAGAATTGTTTTTTGTAGACTTCCACAACTCTGGTTCATCCTTGGGAGCAATTTCCAAACTCCTGAAGGTACCACGTTCATCTGTACAAACAATAGTACGCAAGTATAAACACCATGGGACCACGCAACCGTCATACTGCTCAGGAAGGAGACGCATTCTTTTTCCTAGAGATTAACGTACTTTGGTGTGAAAAGTGCAAATCAATCCCAGAACAACAACAAAGGACCTTGTGAAGATGCTGGAGGAAACAGGTACAAAAGTATCTATATCCATAGTAAAACGAGTCCTATATTGACATAACCTCAAAGGCTGCTCAGCAAGGAAGAAGCCACTGCTCCAAAACCACCATAATAATGTCAGACTACGGTTTGGAACTGCACATGGGGACAAAGATCGGACTTTTTGGAGAAATGTCCTCTGGTCTGATGAAACAAAAATAGAATTGTTTGGCCATAATGACCATCGTTATGTTTGTAGGAAAAAGGGGGAGACTTGCAAACCGAAGAACACCATCCCAACCGTGAAGCACGGGGGTGGCAGCCTCCTGTTGTGGAAAGTTATGTGGCTATATTGAAGCAACATCTCAAGACATCAGTCAGGAAAATAAAGCTTGGTCGCAAGTGGGTCTTCCAAATGGACAATGACCCCAAGCATACTTCCAAAGTTGTGGCAAAATGGCTTAAGGACAACAAAGTCTATGTATTGGAGTGGCCATCACAAAGCCCTGACCTCAATGCCATAAGACATTTATGGACAGAACTGAAAAAGCGTGTGCGAGCAAGGAGGCCTAAAAAACTGACTCAGTTACACCAGCTCTGTCAGGAGGAATGGTCCAAAATTCACTCAACTAAAAGGTTAGCATTTAGAAGCAGTGGCAGGGGAAAAAATCCAAAGCATTGATTGGTGTCATACCTTGTCCATAGACTGCTTATACCTTGTCCATAGACTGCTTATAGACTGCTTAAGTTAAAAGCTTGCCAAATGGCATAGCTAATCAAATATTTGTATCATTAAAACCTCTTGACACTAGGGGGGCGCCATTTCGACTTTGTAAAAATTCGTTCCCAAATTAAACTGCCTCGTACTCAATTCTTGCTCGTACAATATGCATATTATTATTACTATTGGATAGAAAACACTCTCTAGTTTCTAAAACTGTTTGAATTATTTCTCTGAGTGAAACAGAACTCATTCTGCAGCACATTTCCTGTCAGGGAGTGAGATTTCAGAAATCGAGGTCCCTGTTCTGAGGTCAGTTTATAAGTCCCCATGTAAGCCATCGGGCTACATGCACTGCATACGCCTTCCTCTAGATGTCAGTAAGCGGGGAGAATTTGAATGGAGTGGATTGCGCAATCTGGGGCCCTATATAAGACCGTGGAACGGAAGTACCGTTCTTTTCAACGGGGCGCCTGGTGCAGCAGGGACATCACAATGGCCTCCTACAAAGCTTTCGTTTTACCAGTTCTATATCTCCGGTCATGTTTTTATTCGTTATAGTTGTTAAAGACATCATAAGGTAGTTAATTTAAACCGACTTGTAGCAGTTTATATCAGTTTATTGCGATTTTCCTGGATTTCTTAGTCACACGCTTTCACGAGTTGGACACCTCTCCAGTGGGTGGCTATCGTTAGCTGCTATTTCCACATGAGAAGAGGACATCTTTCAACCAAAAGACTATTGTTCTGGAGAAAGGACACCTTGCCCAAGATTCTGATGGAAGCTCGGCAAATAGTAAGCAATCTTTATGTTGTTAATTCGTATTTATGTTGACAAATGTCAAATAATAATTCCGCCATGAATTTCGATGCGGTCTCGCTTTAGCGCACGCTGTATGCTGAAGTAACGTTCATTTTAAAAATGTAACACAGCGATTGCATTAAGAACTAATTTGTCTTTCATTTGCTGTCCAACTTGTATTTTTTAGTCAAGTTTATGAATAGTTTTCGATTAGAATAGGTGCCTCTCCTAGATGGCGCCGGGCAGATTGCTTGAAGTTTTGGCCACTAATCACATTGTATAACTACGATTTGTGCCGCTAAAATATACACATTTTCGAACAAACTCTATATGCATTGTGTAATATGATTTTATAGGACTGTCATCTGAAGAATTCTGAGAAGGTTAGTGAAAAAATTTATATATTTTGGTGGTTTATACGTTATCGCTATTTTTGGCTTGAATCAATGCTGTTGTGATGTTTGCTATTTTGGTAAGCTAATATAACGCTATATTGTGTTTTCACTGTAAAACACTTAGAAAATCTGAAATATTGGCTGTATTCACAAGATCTGTGTCTTTCATTTGCTGTACGCTGTGTATTTTTAAGAAATGTTTTATGATGAGTAATTAGGTAATACACGATGGTCTCTGTAGTTATTCTAGTCGCTTTGGTGAGAGTTGTGATGGTGGCTGCAATGGTAAACTATGATTTATACCTGAAATATGCAAATGTTTCTAACAAAACATGCTATACAATAAATATGTTATCAGATTGTCATCTGTTGAAGTTGTTTCTTGGTTAGTGGCTTTTTATATCTTTATTTGGTCGAAATTGTGATAGCTACTGATGCAGTAAAAAAAATGGTGGAGTAAGAAAAGTGGTGTCTTTTGCTAACGTGGTTAGCTAATAGATTTACATATTGTGTCTTCCCTATAAAACATTTTAAAAATCAGAAATGATGGCTGGATTCACAAGATGTGTATCTTTCATCTGGTGTCTTGGACTTGTGATTTAATGATATTTAGATGCTAGTATTTACTTGTGACGCTATGCTCCCGGATCCGGGTTTGGGAGGAATTAGAGGTTAATGACATAATAATTGTTATGGCAATGTTACTTATGCCTTCTCAAATCAAATCAAATTTTATGTACGATCCCTAACCAACAATGCAGTTTCCCCCAAAAATATGGATAAAAATAGGAGATAAAATCAACAAGTAATTAAAGAGCAGCAGTAAAATAACAATAGCAAGACTATATAAAGTGGGGTACCGATACAGAGTCAATTTGTGGGGGCACCGGTAAGTTGAGATAGTATGTACATGTAGGTAGAGTTATTAAAGTGACTATGCATAGATGACAACAGAGAGTAGCAGTGGTGTAAAGAAGGGGAGGGGTAGATGTTCAGGAGTCTTATGGCTTGGGGGTAGAAGCTGTTTAGAAGTCTCTTGGACCAAGATTTGCGCTCCGGTACTGCTTGCTGTGCGGTAGCAGAAAGAACATGACGAGGGTGACTAGGGTGTATGACTAGGGTGACTAGGGTGACATGACTAGGGTCTATGACTAGGGTGGCAGGATTCTTTGACAATTTTTAGGGCCTATCTCTGACAACGCCTGCTATAAGGTCCTGGATGGCCGGAAGCTTGGCCCCAGTCATGTACTGGGCTGTTCGCACTACCCTCTGTAGTGCCTTGCGGTCGGAGGCCGAGCAGTTACCATACCAGGCAGTGATGCAAACAGTCAGGATGCTCTCGATGGTGCAGCTGTAGAACATTTTGAGGATCTGACCCATGCCAAATCTTTTCAGTCTCCCGAGGGAGAATAGGTTTTGTCGTGCTCTCTTCACGGCTGTCTTGGTGTGCTTGGACCATGTTAGTTTGCTGGTGATGTGAACACCAAGGAACTTAAAGCTCTCAACCTGCTCCACTGCAGCCTCGTCGATGAGAATGGAGGCGTACTCGGTCCTCCTTTTCTTGTAGTCCATAATCATCTCCTTTGTCTTGATCACGTTGAGGGAGAGGTTGTTGTCCTGGCACCATACGGCCAGGTGTCTGATCTCCTCCCTATAGGCTGTTTCGTCATTGTCGGTGATCAGGCCTACCACTGTTGTGTCATCGGCAAACTTAATGATATGGTGTTGGAGTTATGCCTGACCGTGCAGGTATGAGTGAACAGGGAGTACAGGATGGGACTTAGCACGCACCCCTGAGGGGCCCACGTGTTGAGGATCAGTGTGGCAGATATGTTGTTACTTACTCTTACCACCTGGGGGGCGGCCCGTCAGGAAGTCCAGGATCCAGTTGCAGAGGGAGGTGTTTGTCCCAGGGTCCTTAGCTTAGTGATGAGCTTTGAGGGCACTATGGTGTTGAACGCTGAGCTGTGGTCAATGAATAGCATTCTCACATAGGTGTTCCTTTTGTCCAGGTGGGAAAGGGCAGTGTGGAGTGCAATAGAGAATGCATATTCTGTGGATCTGTTTTGGCGGTATGCAAATTGGAGTGGGTCTTTCTGGGATGATGGTGTTGATGTGAGCCATGACCAGCCTTTCAAAGCACTTTATGGCTACGTGAGTGCTATGGGTTGGTAGACATTTAAGCAGGTTACCTTAGTGTTCCTGGGCACAGGGACTGTGGTGGTCTGTATGACAGACTCGGACAGGGAGAGGTTGAAAATGTCAGTGAAGACACTGCCAGTTGGTCAGCGCATGCTCAAAGTACACATCCTGGTAATCCGTCTGGCCCCGCGGCCTTGTGAATGTTGACCTGTTTAAAGGTCTTACGCACATCGGCTGCGGAGATCGTGATCACACAGTCATCCGGAACAGCTGGTGCTCTCATGCATATTTCAGTGTTATTTGCCTCGAAGCAAGCACAGTAGTCTAGCTAGTCTGGTAGGCTCGTGTCACTGGGCAGCTCTCGTCTGTGCTTCCCTTTGTAGTCTGTAATGGTTTGCAAGCCCTGCCACATCCGACGAGCATCAGAGCCGGTGTAGTATGATTCGATCGTAGTACTGTATTTGACACTTTGCCCATTTGATGGTTCGTCCGAGGGCATATTGGGATTTCTTATAAGCTTCCGGGTTACAGTCCTAGCTTTTAGCTCTGTTTGGATGCTGTCTGTAATCCATGGCTTCTGGTTGGGGTATGTACGTACGGTCACTGTGGGGATGACGTCCTCGATGCACTTTTTGCTGAAGCCAATGACTGATGTGGTGTACTCCTCAATGCCATCGGAGAAATCCCAGAACATATTCTAGTCTGTGCTAGATAAACAGTCCTGTAGCTTAGCATCCGCTTCATCTGACCACTTTTTTATTGATCGAGTCACTGGTGCTTCCTGCTTTAATTTTTGCTTGTATGCAGGAATCGGAAAAATATAATTGTGGTTAGATTTTCCAAATGGAGGGCGAGGGAGAGCTTTGCATGCGTCTCTGTGTATAGAGTATAGGTGGTCCAGAGTTTTTTTCCCTCTGGTTGCACATTTAACATGCTGATAGAAATTTCGTAAAACGGATTTAAGTTTCCCTGCATTAAAGTCCTAGGCTACTAGGAGCGTTTTCTTGTTTGCCTATGGCGGAATACAGCTCATTCAATGCTGTCTTAGTGCCAGCTTCTGACTGTGGTGGTATGTAAACATCTAGGTAGAATACTGTTGAAAACTCTCTCAGTAGGTCGTGTGGTCTACAGCTTATCATGAGATACTCTACCTCTGGCGAGCAATAGCTTGAGACTTCTTTAGATATTGTGGACAAAATGTTATTTACAAAAATATATAGTCCGCTGCCCCTTGTCTTACCAGACGCCGCTGTTCTATCCTGCTGGTACATCGTATAACCAGCCAGCTGTATGTTGATATTGTCGTCGTTCAGCCACGACTCCATGAAGCATAAGATGTTACAGTTTTTAATGTCCCATTGGTAGTTTAATCTTCCACGTAACTCGTCGTTTGCTAGCAGAATAGAGAGAAGTGGGGGTTTATTCGATCACCTACGAATTCTCAGAAGGCAGCCCACTCTTTGGCCTCTCTTTCTCCGCCTCCTCTTCACGCAGATCACGGGGATCGGGGCCTGTTGCCGAGGAAGCAGTATATCCTTTGCGTCGGGCTTATCAGATTAGTGAAAGGTAAAAAAATATTCTGCTAGTCATTGGTGAGTAATCACAGTCCTGATGTCTAGAAGTTATTTTCGGTCATAAGAAACGATAGCGGCAACATTATGTACAAAATAAGTAAAAAAATAAGTTCTTCTTCTCCGGCGCCATCTTACTATAAGAAGGGGGACATCTTACTATTCTGAAGGAGGATTCAAGTTTAGTTTCGCTCAGTGTGAAGCATGTATTTTAGAAGTTTCACTGGCACTATGTACAGTGCAGTATGTGAGGTAGCTACAGTATATAGTACAGTATGCTATACTGAGCTGTTATATCAGAATGACCCAGTATGAGTATGGTATGTTCCAATCAATATTTGATGAAAACGGGGAATGACGCACGGCGAACAAACTTGAATAAGTCAAAACAGCAGGTAAGTAAGCTAATTGGGTGGTTGAGAAGGAAGAGAACATGCCTCAAATCATTTTCAATGGAGCTACCAAGCCACTTCCCAGACTTCCTGGAGTTCACGTTGCGTACATACTCTCTCCACATCTCATTATGATTCCATTTAGTCTCATTACAGCCGGATTTGGTATAAAGCCTGATAAACATGATTCACGTCACGGCTCTCTCGCTCTGTCTCTCATGCTCTATGGCTCCCTTCTCGTCACCCCCTGATTTGTGATCAGTCCTCAGGAAGGGAAGGGGAGAGAGGAGACCTCTCAAATACGGACATTTTGTACCGGCATGTTGAGGACATTTCCTCCACAGCTGCGCACCTGTGAAGGAGAGAGAGAGGGAGAGAAAATGAGAGAGAAAAGGAGAGAAAGAGGGGAGAGAACATCACTTCGCCAGCTCCCGGGTCAAAAAAAAAGGCCCTACACAGGATAAAGATGTACTGACAGGCGAGCATGTCGGCTCATGAAAGAGTGGAAGGAAAAGGAAGGAATGAAAGAAAGGAGAGTGACTTTCTCCCAGAGAGAGAGAGAAGGCGAGGGAGAGAGAAAGAGAGAGGGGGCGGGTTGAAGGAGAGAGAAATTGAACGAGAGAGGCAGAGAGGGTTTGAGCAAAGCGAAAGTGCCATTCTGTGATCTTTCGCAGAAAGCTCACTCTAGTCGAAACAAAAAACAAAACTGGAATTACTAATGTTAATTAGAGGCAAACTTCACACGCATGGAAATAAAGAAGCAGCGACTGCCGGCAGTCCTGTGTATAGGGACACATCCTGTCAACAATCAGACTCCAATCCTCCAGATGTCTTTGCCACCGACCGTGTTTGAGGAATAACACAAATAAACCCGGGCCTGTGTCTCTGTGGCTTTGATGAGACAGTTGAAATGACTGCTATGCCAATGGCTGTTTACTCAGATTTTTTTTTGGGGGGGGGGGTGAATAGGGAGCGAGGGAAAGAGAGAGAGACAGAGAGGAGAGAGACAGTTGGGTAGGCAGGGAAAGAGAGTTAGAGATAGAGAGAATGTGCGGGCAGATGTCTACATGTGAAAATGACACATTCCTACGACACTGGTATGGTATTGTAGATTATTGGTGAAGTGGTACTTTAATGGAGTGTGCGCATGTATAAGGGCACAAGGCGAGACCCAGATGCAGACACGGGAGGCAGATGGTTTGAGTCTTTGATATTTATTATAATCCAAAAGGGTAGGCAAGAGAATGGTCGTGGACAGGCAAAAGGTCAAAACCAGTTCAGAGTCCAGGAGGTGGAGAGTGGTGCGGGCAGGCTCGGGGTCAAGGCAGGCAGAATGGTCAGGCAGGCGGGTACAGAGTCCAGAAACAGGCAAGGGTCAAAACCGGGAGGACTAGCAAAAAGAGAATAGGAAAAGCAGGAGCACGGGAAAACACGCTGGTTGACTTGAACAGACAAGACGAACTGGCACAGAGAGACAGGAAACACAGGGATAAATACACCGGGGAAAATAAGCAACACCTGGAGGGGTTGGATTCAATCACAAGGACAGGTGAAACAGATCAGGGCATGACAACGTGTGTGTGTGTGTGTGTGTGTGTGTGTGTGTGTGTGTGTACTTATTTGATCACAGCTCTTTATCATGGCATATTTGATCATGGCCTCGCGTGCATTCGTTTGTGGTATATGCAGAGCTTTGACAAGAATCAAGTTAGCTTTGGAGAGAAACTTTGGCATCGTTACCAACTCTCATTTCCAACAAGTTTTATTTTCCAAATGGTATCTCTGGCATGTCTTACTTAATCCCGAAGACATGGATGAGAGAGTTTTGTCATTTTTTTTCCTCTGGGGCGATGCATGTTATTTGAATGTTTGTGCCGTTCTTCGCTGTCTGTGCTTCACTCTCTTTCTCCTCTTCCTCCTTCACGTAAATGCGCGTACTATTACCGAGTTTATTTCCATAGACTATCTCTTCGCCTCATTTCCCTGGGCTTACCATACTTGACATCTCATTGCTTTCCCACTTCTCTTCTCTCTCTCTCGCTCTTTCCTATTCCTCTCTCAATGTGTTTTTTTTTCTTGATGTGTTCTCGCCTATTTGCAAAAGTGATAAGAGACAAAATGTCGCCCCAAATCACAAGAGTGAAGCCTGAAGTGAAGGCTTTCTCTGGTGGGAGCTCAAATTGTTTTTGTTTTCTCGCTGCAGACAGTGAGATGAGATCCCCCGCTACATGTGCCAGTTGACTCTCTCCTCCGCTGTACTTACAGCACTCACACTAGGAATCCATCCTTCTTTTCATCCTCTCCACTTTGTTGCCATGGCAACTTTTGATGTACAGTATCTAGTACTGTGGTAAACAAAGCTGTCCTGTGTCCAAAAATGGCACCATATTCCCTAAACAGTGCACTCCTTTTCAGGCTCCTTTTCAGACTGCACACATTTTGCTAGCACAGACGGGCATATGTTCCAGGATTCTTCCGATGGCATTGAGGAGTACACCACATCAGTCACTGGCTTCATTAATAAGTGCATCGATGACGTCGCCCCCTACAGTGACTGTACGTACATACCCCAACCAGAAGCCATGGATTACAGCTAACATCCGCATTGAGCTGAAGGGTAGAGCTTCAAGGAGCGGGACTCTAACCCGGAAGCTTATAAGAAATCAAAGCATCAATACAGGACTAAGATCAAATCGTGCTACACCGGCTCCGACGCTCGTCGGAGGTGGCAGGGCTTGCAAACTATTACAGACTACAAAGGGAAGCACAGCCACGAGCTGCCTAGTGACACAAGCCTACCAGACAAGCTAAATTACTTCTATGCTCGCTCCGAGGCAAGTAACACTGAAACATGCATGAGCGTATCTGCTGTTCCGGACGACTGTGTGATCATACTCTCCACAGCCAATGTGAGTAAGACCTTTTAAACAGGTCAATATTCACAAGGCAGCAGGGCCAGACGGATTACCAGGATGTGTACTCCGAGCATGCGCTGACCAACTGGCAAATGTCTTCACTGACATTTTGAACCTATCCCTGTCTGAGTCTGTAATACCAACATGTTTCAAGCATACCATCACAGTCCATGTGCCCAAGAACACTAAGGTAACCTGCTTAAATGACTACTGACCAGTAGCACTCACGTCTTTAGACATGAAGAGCTTTGAAGGCTGGTCAGATCCACAGATGATGCAATCTCTACTGCACTCCACACTGCCCTTTCCCACCTGGACAAAAGGAATACCTATGTGAGAATGCTATTCATTGACTACAGCTCAGCGTTTAACACCATAGTACCCACGAAGAACATCACTAAGCTAAGGACCCTGGGACTAAACACCTCCATCTGCAACTGGATCCTGGACTTCCTGACGGGCCACCCCCCCCAGGTGGTAAAGGTAACACATCCGCCACACTGATCCTCAACACGTGGGTCCCTCAGGGGTGCGTGCTAAGTCCCCCCCTGTACTCCCTGTTCACTCATGACTGCACGGCCACGCACGACTCCAACACCATCATTAAGTTTCCCGATGACACAACAGTGGTAGTCCTGATCACCAACAACGACGAGACAGCCTATAGGGAGGAGGTCAGAGACCTGACCGTGTGGTGCAAGGACAACAACCTCTCTCCCAATGTGATCAAGACAAAGGAGAAGATTGTGGACTACAGGAAAAGGAGGACTGAGCACGCCCCCATTCTCATTGACGGGGCTGTAGTGGAGCTGGTTGAGAGTTGCTTGGCGTCCACATCACCAACAAACTAACATGGTCCAAGCATACCAAGACAGTCGTGAAGAGGGCACGACAAAACTAATTTCCCCTCAACACGATTGCCCGTGATAGTCGAGTAGGAGGAGAGGAGGTAGGGATTTGACCTCCTTCTGGACTGACTGACAAATCCTATATAACGTTGGTCAAACTTATCTCCCTCGCGACAGAACGATTCGGTGTAGCATTTTGGAAAAGACACCTGCTTATTGACCTTTTGAGGCTAATATTGGAAATATGATTAAAAAAATATGCTAAGGCCCCAGATGAAAAAATCTACAGGCTGAATCATGAGTATGGTGAGATGTTTATTAATGTAGCAGAGTGGAACGCGGTGCTGGGATCATAAATCACAGTCGTGTAATAGGGCAGCCATGCCTCATCACTAGGTGTTTTAAATGACACCCTATTCCCTTCATAGTGCACTACATTTGACTAGAGCTCATACGGCTCTGGACAAAGGTAGCACACTAGATGGGGAATAGGGTGCCATTATGTGACGCAGCCTAGGTAATGGCATGTTGGTGCTGGGCTCAGTCTCACTGGCCATATAAGCCAGGGTTGGGAGGGTGAAGTGGGGCATTGCATGTTTGATACTGCTGTAGGACTTCCGACCCCCACGCTCTTTCAATTTCAGGACTGGAGCATGCTTCTTGAACAGAGGGTGGGCACGGGAGGCCAGAATAGCCGTAGTGGGGGGCCCTGAGGCAGATGGAAGGATGGAGTGAGAGGGGACTGTGGGGACGTAATTAATGTGACGTAACACACAGTGGTAGGTTAGCTAACACACTCAGTCAGCCTGACATCCCACCGCTGACACGCATACACACACACACACACAGACACATACACACTGCTGACACACACACACAGACACACTGGGGTATACAGCAGGTTCCTATGAAAGCTATTTCAACCTATTTAAAGAAATTCACTTGCCCATTTGTGTGCTACAGTTCAGTCAGCCTTGTCAGTGTAGTGTGTACTGGAATCACTCTGGGCAAGAGCATATGTTAAATGACTAGAATGGTCCTGGGTTAGTCCTACAACTGTCCTATATGGGGTGTTTGTGTTTTATTGAGAGGAGAGGCAGATTCAGAGGACACACACGCACACCTGCGTCCGACGAGAAGGATATCCTGCTTTCACTGGAACCGACCCAGATCTACGCCTTTTGTGTGAAGAACAGATGCAGGAAAAGGGGCTGCAGATCGGGCAGCCTTCTGAGAATCCGTAGGCGAGCGAGTAAACTCCCACTACCATCCGCTCTTCTTGCTAACGTGCAATTATTAGAAAATAAAATTGATGACCTACGATTAAGATTATCCTACCAACGGGACATCAAAAACTGCAACATCTTATGTTTCACCGAGACGTGGCTGAACGACGATACAGACAATATAGAGCTAGCGGGATGTTCCATGCACCGGCAGAACAGAAACGCTACCTCTGGTAAGATGAGGGGTGGGGGTGTGTGTCTATTTGTCAATAACAGCTGGTGCGCGATGTCTAATATTAAAGAAGTCTTGAGGTATTGCTCGCCTGAGAGTTCAAGAGAGTTCTCATCTATATTATTTGTAGCCATCTATTTACCACCACAGAACGAAGCGGGCACTGAGACCACTCTCAACCAACTCTATAAGGCCATAAGCAAATAAGAAAATGCTCACCCAGAAGCGGTGCTCCTAGTGGCCGGGGACTTTAATGCAGGCAAGTGGAGCGGGTCGAGAGTTTCAAGTTACTTGGTGTCCATCACCAACGAACTATCATGGTCCAAACATACCAAGACAGTCGTGAAGAGGGCACGACAAAACCTTATCCCCCTCAGCAGACTGAAAAGATAGGTGTGGTCAGAGGAAAGACTCCAGTCACCCAAGTTATAGACTGTTTTCTCTGCTGCCGCACAGCAAGTGGTACCGGAGCGCCAAGTCTAGGACCAAAAGTCTCTTCAACAGCTTCTACCCCCAAGCCATAAGACTGCTGAACAATTAATAAAATCTCCACCGGACAATTTACATTGACCCCCCCTTTTTGCACACTGGATGGTTATTATCTATGCAGTCACTTCACCCCCACCTACATGTACAAATTACCTCAACTAACCTGTACCCCCGCACACTGACTCAGTACCGGTGCCCCTTGTATAAAGCCTCATTATTCTTATTGTGTTACTTTTTATTTTAGTCTACTGGGTAAATATTTTCTTCACTCTTCTTGAACTGCACTGTTGGTTAAGGGCTCGTAAGTACGCATTTCACGGTAAAGTCTACACGGCGCATGTGACAAATAAAGTTTGACCTGATTTGATTTGATGCACTCAGGCACACGCACGCACACACACACACACACAGACAGATACACACACAAACACACACAAACATAAACACACTTACAGTCATCAGCAGACCTGCCTCCTGTCCACTAATCTCATTTGATGTGTGTGTGAGATTACGTGGTGGAATCAATGTTTCCGGAAAAATCGTTTCATTCGACAGTCGAGTCAATTAAGAGATAGCCAGAAGTTACGTAAAAAGAGGGAATTTTCCTCCCTAAATAGCAATAGATAGACGGGAACGGTGGCAGCGGCGCGGGGCTAAACTGATAAACAGAGAGTGGACTCCAGTCTTCAACGGGATGATGGGTAATGTGAAAGATACAGCGATGTGATTCGCCTACACGAGGACCTCATTCATATAATATATGACATTTTCCAGAAACTTTTATCTGAAGCAACTTAGTCATGCGTGCATACATTTTACATATGGATGGTCCCAGGAATTGACCCCACTATCTTGGCATTGCCAGCATCATGCTCTACCAACTGAGTTACAGAGGACCATCATTACCTAGTTCATTGGCTACAGAGGCAGTAAATGATGACTGTCTTCCCCAAAGTTCCCATCAGTACAGGAAAGGTTCTCTGCCTGGGGATAAATCCATAATGGCACCCTATTCCCTACATATTTATTTAACCTTTATTTAACTAGGCAGTTAAGAACAAATTCTTATTTACAATGACGGCCTACCCCGGCCCTATCTCGAACAATGCTGGGCCAAATGTGCACCGCCCTATGGGACTATCACACCCGATCACGGCCGGGTGTGATACAGCCCAGAATCGAAACAGGGTTTGTAGTGACGCTCTAGCACTGCAATGCAGTGCCTTGGACCGCTGCTCCACTCGGGAGCCCTGGTTCTGTGAACTACTTTTGACCAGGGGCCCTCAAAGGTAGTGTACTATGTAAGGAATAGGGTGCCATTTGAGACACACAAGGTATGAGAACGCTCCGCCCCACTGAGTAATCTGTTATTCTGGTAAATCGTTATAGCAAAACGAACGGTCGCTTCCCCGAACCACTCCCCCACAACTCGAGTTTCCAGACAGGGTCTTTCTCCTTCAATCATTGGGTGTGTGGGGGGAGTAATCAAATAAAGACAACTACATTAAAGTACGGAGATACATGGAGATATCGTAATGCAGAGAGTATCCAATCAGTCATTTTCAGGAACCTACTGCAGGGCCCACCTTTACAATGGTATAGCATGTGTATGACAAGGGAGACGACAGAGGGTAGTTAGATCCACGCCTATGTTGACTCACATCAGCATTTTGGAAATATATTTAGAACATACACTGTATATGTCACGTTGTATAATGATGGGCGACAGGCGCAGGAATGCGAAAAATAGTTTTTTTTATTTCCCTGAACAAAATAGAGTATGTCATGAAAATTACAGGGACAAAGCCCAAAACAAACACGTATATATGTAACACAGGGATGTAAAACCCAAACAAAAGAGCGAGGTGTAAACCTCTAATAAATACACGGGACGAGACCCGTAAACAATACATGGGACGAGACCCGTAATAACAAGTGCACACTAACACGGTATGTAAACCGTAATACAATGTACAGTAAACGGAGCGCGAAAGCCGATACCACAGAGCACAGGTACACACAAGACCAAAGGACATGGAACAACAATCGACAAGGACAATGGGGAACAGAGGGCACATACATACACATACTAATCAGGGGGAATGGGAACCAGGTGTGTGTAATGAGACAAGACAGTCCGGGGTTGATGGTAATGATCCAGTTCAGTGACGTCTAGAAGGCCGGTGACGTAGACAACAACAAAGTGGGATCAAAATTATCATTTTAACCATGTTTTGAAGCTTTACAGTGTTTGTTTACAATGACATTGTTTCCATATTTAGAATATGTAAGTTATTAACATAGTTTCAATCCCAAAATGTGTCCCAATTGGCACCTTTCAAAACATTTATTATAAAAGAAAGAATCTCACCCATCCCCACACGAGATATTTCCGCATTGAATTTGAAATAAATTAGATCACTTTTTCTAAAAACATGTTTTCACTTTTCATTACGTGTGAGAGAAAATCGAAAACGATTTCATACATTTTGAATTCAGGCTGTAACAAAATGTGGAATAAGTCAAGGGGTATGAATGCTTTCTGAAGGCACTGTAGTGCACTTTTTATACCCAAGCCCTTTGGGCCTAGCGACATTTTGGACACAGCCCCAGACCGAATACAGCTGTCCGAAAAGGTTACTGCTGTTCAGTTTCTCAGGCGAAACAACACACAAATCTAGCTGTTTGAAATGATAATGTTCCGACAATGCCTTTCACATTTCCGATGTTTATCTCCATTTCACATTGGCATCATGCTGCTTTGAATGTGTCAAAACCGCCTAAAATCTTCCTATATCTCTCAGTTGTAGGATGCATACTTCAAGTAGAAACAGTGGGTAATTGAACGACGCCAGGTATGAGAGGTAAAGGTACAATTGCACCCTTTGATGTCTTAACAATTCACAAACTTTCTCAGTGATCTCAACCAGCCCTTTCCCGTTTGACACCGAATTCTCCTCACATATGAGACTTATCGTTCAAAGTGTTTATTGGGCTCTGAATCCACGACAGGAAGAAAATGCAGTGGTAGTTATATGTTTGCTGTCTAAAGAAACTATGGCTTGGTGTCTTTGGGATTCAATTCTGTTCGGTTAAGAGAACAAAAAGTCCTATGTGGATTTACACTAGGGGTGACAAATGTTCTGAATCAATCACAGCTAGGAGAGATCCAGGGGAGGGGAGGCTGGTAACACTGCTAAAGGGGAGGGGGGATATAAAGAGAGTGTGTCCCAAATGGCAATCTATTTCCTACATAGTGCACTACTTTTGACCAGAGGGCCCTTGTCATAGTGGACTATGTAGGGAATATGGTGTCATTTGGGACTCAGACTCTGGGACTATTAACTGGACTCGAGCACTGGTTTAGTGGTCGTCTATTACCTGTAAAGATCCTGTTGAAGACATATAAATCTCCCCTGGGACAGACACTCTGAAGAGCCAATCTCTAACAACAGTCAAGCAAGGGACACTCCAGGGAAAAATGTATTGAGGGGAGAAAAAACATTATTTTACTAATCGAATGGAGGAGTTGGAGTTGACCTCTCAATAGCCTTGAAGTCCTTGGGTCTCTTGAAGTCTCTTGTTGAAATAAAAAAAAACATGAGTCATGTTCCCCTCGTACTTCTCAATAAAAACTGAACTCGATCTAAATACTAACTGACTTGAATAAATGTTTCATTTGTAAATAAAATAGTTTTGTTAATGAGATTTTGAGTTAAGTATATCCTCTTGTTAAAAAGTACAGTTTGAGGAAAGTTCAAGAATATTATTCAAGTTCACAAGTTCGCTCCTTCCAGTCTTTGTTTTTGTGAGCATATGTTTGTGTGTATGTGAGTGTGCATACACGGACGAGCTTGTGTGTGTGAGCATGTGCACATCTGTGTGAAGGTCAGGTGCCTCGCGCTATATTAAATATTGCCCACTATCCCTATGTACCTTCCATACCCAGGCATGGCCAGGCAAGTGTCCAGACGCTCCCACCCATCCCCAGCCTGGCAGCCTCTCCCTGGGACTGGGAGCTTGGCATCCACCCCTGGCTGTGCGGGGGACATTAGAGTGCATGGGCCTAGCCATCCATGCCAGGGAGAAGGAAGAGAGAAAGAGATTGAGAGAAAGAAATAAAGGGTGAGAGATATGAGAAAGAAAGAGAGAGAGAGAGATGTAGAGAAAGAAATAAAGAGAGAGCTGAGAGAGAGACAGAAAGGGCGAGAGAGAGCTGAGATAGAGAGAGCTGAGAGAAAGAGAGAGAGAGAGACAGGGACTATCCATGTCTGCAGCTGGAAGATGAGAGAAAGGGGCAGTGAGAGCGTGAGCAAGGTGACATATGGATGCTTGAGTTCCTGCAGGCCCCCCTTCATTCTCTACCATTATCCCTCAGAGCCGATGGTGGAGATGGGCCAGAGGGGCCCAGCCAGCAGGGTAACGATGGCAGATTGATAAGGTGCTTAGCCCCAACTGTGGAGCCTGTGATGCTGCTACCCTGACAGAGAGAAAGAGAGAGATGGTGGTGGGAGAGGAGAGGCTGGAGTCCAAGGCAACCAGCTGCTTCTGTGGGTTGAGCGAAGGACTCGGAGCCCCTCTGAGACCCACTTAGCCCCATACACACACCCGCCAGCAGTGGCTGCTCCATCACGGCTACAGCGACGGAGTGGAGGGAGGACTAGTGTCACCACTCCCAGGAGAAATACACCACATGGGGCTTGTCGATAATTGCGGTCATCCCGCACCGCCCTCATCCACCAATCCCAATTCATTACCAGTTGTTTATAACCATTGCAAAATAATAGAGGGGAAATAATAAAACAATTACAGGGGTGCAAACATGTAATTACCATTCAGATCTCTCGCTCTCTCTTTCTCTCTCTGCCAGACGAGGATTGAGTGGCAGAGAGAGAGAGGGAGAGAGGGGGGGGGGGGGCTTTCATTAATTATTCAGGGCTGTTTAGGGCTGTTTAGTAGTATGTCAAGCCACAGTCCCCGGCCCCTAATTAAGATTAAGATCACTTGTCACAGTGCATGCACACTCACAAACACACACACACACACACACACACTGCCGGGACCTTAGCTTTTTAATGGCAACAGGGGGAGTGGACAATTACGCTGCTTCATCGTGAGGTAAATACACACTTCGTGCACAAAAACACACATACGTACACACACACACACTCACATACACACACATTCGCGTACACACACATACACACACACACCATCCAACAGAGAGACCTGTTGCATTAGCGCCATTGCCCTAACATCCTAGCAGCTTGACATCACACCACGTGTCAGAGAGAGATAGAGGACTGTGTGTGTGAGACGGGCTTTCATCGAGGCAGGGCCACCACCTGCGCTCCTATGAAGCACCATTACATGCATGAAGTATAATTACCCTGGCAGGCACAATGCAAACAGGGATTGTCACAGTGGGATTGTTTATGAGTCTCTATCGATTTACCCTCTCGCCGCTCAGAGATCATACTGAGACATACTGTCCTGGAAGGCTACGTGAGTCCCAAATGGCACTATATCCCCTATATAGTGTACTACTCTTGATCAGGGCCCTGGAACCCTATTTCCTATATAGTGCACTACTTTGACCAGAACCCAATGACAACCTATTGCTTATAGTGCACTACTTTCAATCTACTTTTGTGCTTGGCAAAAAGTGGTGTATTATAAAGGGAATAGGGCTCAATTTGGAATGTGGCCCCTGTAGGCTTAGGCCAGGGTTTCCCAACTGGCAGTCCGTGGCCCGAATTTCTCTCGCGGGTGGTTTTATTTGGTGCACGTGTTTCTGAGCAAACAAAAAAACATTTTGTTATACATTTTTTGGTGGGAAATGAAAGACTGTAAAAAAAAACTGGAAATCAGCTCCAAGTGATTGTAATTTAAGGCTTCTTGCGGTCTACAAATGATTTGTAATTATGCTCTAGAAAAAATTGTCCCGAAGCTGAATCTGTTTGATGATCCTGAGTGGCTTCCGAGTGGCGTCACTAGATCTCAGTGCTAGAGGTGTCACTACAGACCCTGGTTCGATTCCAGGCTGTATCACAACCGGACGTGATTGGGAGTCCCATAGGACAGCACACAATTGGCTCAACGTTGTCTGGGTTAGGGTTTGGCCGGGGCCAGGGCCGTCATTGTAAATAAGAATTTGTTCTTAACTGACTTTGCCTTGTTAATTAAATAAAGGTGAAATAAATGTTTCCCTGACCTAGGCTCTATTCTCTAAACCAGAAGGCCTACTGTTCACGATGGGCGTATTGACATGACCCCCTTAGAGAGTTACTGTGGCCTAGTTTTATCCACATTGACTGTCACTCTAGTAGACAACCAGTGTGGTGCAACTCTATGGGACTTATTAGTCAACATGCAATACGGAAGAGACTGGTGTGTGTGTGTGTGTGTGTGTGTGTGTTTGATTGTTCGCGCAACTGCTCTGTGTGGCAGATAGATAGATAGATAGATCAACTGCAATGATACAGTGTGTACTGTGCTGTGTTAGCAAAAAATGCATGATGTGATAGCAAACACACGCACGCACGCACAGACCCACAGCCACACACACACACACACACACCCACTGACTCACACACCTCCAGAGAGTTACTGACATGCAGGATATAGATCTGCACAAAAGTGCGGGGAGGCTCGGTGATTTTCTCCTTCGCTCCTTTCAAGGTGATATATCTGCATGCATAATTGAAAACCAGGTGCATACAGGGTACCCCTTAACCATTTCAATAGGAATATAGTTCTCATTCCATTATCCGCCCTTTCAATTTCTATCTGCTTAGCGATAACATGTTTCTATTCCCCCGGTAGGATAAGCGGCGGCGGTCGGCGGGTCCCACCGGTCGCTCCTACGCCTGACACTGTCGCCATCGCGTCACTTCCCGTTCCACCAGAGGAAGGAAGAAGAGTTGCATTTCCTATGACAGTCGTCCCCCTACAATGGCTGCCTGAGTCTGGCTTTATAAAACCCCACTTTATCACTCAAAGGACATCAGCTTGCTCGATACAGGCCGGTCTGCCGTGTTGCCCTGTGCGAACACATTTTGTTCATTTCCCCTAGCCTGGTCCTAGGTCTGTTTTTGCTGTCTTGGCATGGTCCTACGGTCATTGGCATGACAGCACAAACAGTTCTAGGACCAGCTATGCCCTTACAATGGCAAGAGGTTAAATCATAAAAAGGAAACCAAACTAATTGTGCTCTGTTTGGCATGACAGCACCAACAGATAGGACCAGGCTACGTGTACACGGATATGCCTCTACAATGGAGAGAGGTTAACTCGAACAAAGAAAACCAATTCTGCTTCTTTTTCAATAAAGAGTTTTGATGTAAGAAATTAGGCTGAATAGGTATACCCTGTTTAATCTGTAATTCAGTCCAATTTGCCTACTTGTCTGTCCAGATTAAAGCTTTGACTAATCACCCAGGAGCCCTAAAATGTTGGACCTTTTAAGTACTTGCCCGACACATTATCCCTTACCTCAATAATTATTTGAACATGCACCATTTTAATTGGTGAATCATGTAAATTATAAAAAAGAGTGTATCAAACAAAAAGTGTGAGGTGGGTATTGACGTTTGCTGTGGTTCTCTCAAGACAAGGACATTGGAGTCGATACGATAGGCGTTTAAGTATGGTAATGCATTCAGTAAGGTAGCGTATTCATGCCTCAATAAAGCTGAGATCCTATCTAGTGTGCTACTTTTGACCAGAGCCCAATGGTGCCCTATGGCCTGCGGACAAAAGTAGTGCACTACGGAACAGGGTGCCGTTTAGGACGCAGAGTGATGCTGCTCCATCTAAAAGGCCTGGAGGTAAAACAACAGGATTAGCAGTGCCGGACAAACAGATCTTTAAATCATGCAGATGCTAATCTGAGGGCCTGGAGAGTGAAGGACTTGAGCTCCACTCGCTGTTAGATCGAGCAGATCTGCAGGAGAATCTTTTGGCGACTGTGGTGCTTATAGGGAGCAGAACGCAAAAGGAATGAGGGGTACACCTAGTTGAACATCAAATACTCAAGGTCAATTTTACACAATGTATATGATCGTGTATTCCACTTAGGAGGTGCTTCAATCTAAAGCAATTTACATGTACAGTTGAAGTCGGAAGCATACATACACGTTAGCCAAATACAATTAAACTCCGTTTTACACAATTCCTGACATTTAATCCTAGTAAAAATGCCCTGTCTTAGGTCAGTTAGGATCACCACTTTATTTTAAGAATGTGAAATGTCAGAATAGTAGAGAGAATGATTTAACAGAACTTCTAAAGCCATGACTGTCACACCCTGGCCTTAGTTATCTTTGTTTCCTTTATTATTTTTGTTAGGTCAGGGTGTGACATGGGGGAGGTTGGTGTTTGGGTGATTATATGGTTAAGGGGTTGATGGGTTTTGTGTGTGTGGTTTTGTGTTGAGTGAGTTTGTCTAGGTATGTCTATGGTTTAGTGAGGGTTTCTAGGTATGTCTATGGTTGCCTGAGTGGTTTCTCAATCAGAGACAGATGTCTTTCATTTGTCTCTGATTGGGAGCCATATTTTAGGCGGCCATAGGCATCATGTGTTTGTTGGGTCATTGACTTAGTCGGTGTCTTAGTCTGTGTCTAGGTCTGTGTCAAGTTTGCATGTTTTGCATTTAGTCGGTTTTGGTTTCACGGTCTTCGATTTGTTGTTTTGCTTCGTTTGGTCATCTCCTAAATAAAGAGAAGATGCATTTTTTACACGCTGCGCCTTGGTCCTCTCTCTCTCCCATGGTCGATCGTGACAATGACATAATTTTCTGGAATTTTCCAAGCTGTTTAAAGGCACAGTCAACTTAGTGTTTGTAAACTTCTGACCCACTGGAATTGTGATACAGTGAATTATAAGTGAAATAATCTGTCTGTAAACAATTGTTGGAAAAATGACATGTGTCATGCACAAAGTAGACGTCCTAACCGACTTGCCAAAACTATAGTTTGTTAACCTGTCTAGCCCCAGCGTTCCGCTAGCGGAACTCCTCCCACATTCCACTGAAAAGGCCACTGAAATTCAAAAAATATTTTTGAGAAATATTTAACTTTCACACATTAACAAGTCCAATACAGCATATGAAAGATAAACATCTTGTGAATCCAGTCAACATGTCCAATTTTTAAAATGTTTTACAGCGAAAACACCACGTATATTTATGTTAGCTCACCACCAAATACAAAGAAGCACAGACATTTCTTTCACAGCACAGGTAGCATGCACAAAACCAACCTAGCTAACCAAGAACCAACCAAACTAACCAAGAAACAACTTCATCAGATGACAGTCTTATAACATGTTACACAATAAATCTATGTTTTGTTCGAAAAATGTGCATATTTGAGCTATAAATCAGTTTTACATTGCAGTTACCATCACAGCTACCGTCACAAATAGCACCGAAGCAGCCAGAGTAATTATAGAGACCAACGTGGAATACCTAAATACTCATCATAAAACATTTCTGAAAATTGCATGGTGTACAGCAAATGAAAGACAAGCATCTTGTGAATCCAGCCAATATTTCAGATTTTTTAAGTGTTTTACAGCGAAAACACAATATAGCATTATATTAGCTTACCACAATAGCCAGAAACACAAGCCATTTACCAGCAGCAAAAGTTAGCGATCGTAACAAACCAGCAAAAGATATATAATTTTTGACTAACCTTGATAAGCTTCATCAGATGACAGTCCTATAACATCAGGTTATACACACACTTATGTTTTGTTCGAAAATGTGCATATTTAGAGCTGAAATCAGTGGTTATACATTGTGCTAACGTAGCATCTTTTCCCCCAGAATGTGCGTATATTTTTCTAAAACTCACCTATTCTGACCAAATAACTATTCATAAACATGACAAAAAAATACATGTTGTATAGGAAATGATAGATACACTAGTTCTTAATGCAATCGCCGTGTTAGAATTCTAAAAAATAACTTCATTACGACATCCAGCTTACGTTATAGCGAGAGCGTGCCCAAAATCTGGGCGCTACCTAATAGTACACATGTTCGACAGATATATGAAATAGCATCATAAAATGGTTCCTACTTTTGATGATCTTCCATCAGAATGTTGTACAAGGGGTCCTTTGTCGGGAACAATCGTTGTCTGGTTTTAGAATGGCCTTTTTCCCTCGCGAATTAGCAAGCAAAACTAGCCAAGTGGCGCTAAGCTGTCCATCTTCACCAAACGCAAAGAACGCAACACGTCTAACGTCCCGAAAAAATTATATATAAGACGTCTATAACGATTGCTTTTCAGAAGCCAATACTGGTGACCTTAATGCGCTTCCTGAACAAACGAATTCTGGGGTCATGTCATTCCAAGCTGTCTCTTTTGACCATAGAAAGAGATTGAGACCCCATTTCACCTCTCACAGCCTATTGACATCTAGTGGAAGGCGTATGAAGTGCATGTATAATCACAAATCTCAAGCAAAATGATAGGGAGGCCCTGGAACAGAGCCTCGATTTGAGATTTTTCACTTTCTGACAGGAAGAATGCTGCAAAATAAGTTCTGTTTTACTCACAGATATAATTCAAACGGTTTTAGAAACTTGAGAGTGTTTTCTATCCAATAGTAATAATAATATGCATATTGTACGAGCAAGAATAGAGTACGAGGCCGTTTAAATTGGGCACGATTTTCCCCCAAAGTGTAAATAGCGCCCTCTATCCTCAACAGATTTTAACAAGAAACTTGTGGAGTGGTTGTAAAACGTTTTTTAATGGCTCCAACCTAAGTGTATGTAAACATCCGACTTCAACTGTAGCTACAGTACAGCGAGGTAAAACATTGTAGCGTGTGTATGTGTTCCCTGCGGGAACTGAACCGACGACCTTGGTGCTGCTACCAACTGAGCCACACAGGATTATGGCCACAATACCTGTGTAAAACATGTCATTGACAAAGGTTCACTGGGCTTTTGTTAACATGTCTTTCCCACTATCTTCAATTGGTTTTACACTCGAATAATTCCATAAACACTGCAAAAGGAGACTGTCATCTGGGCACAGGCAGTGCAAGCCAGGCAGGCAGCATCCCCCAGTTAAGATGTCACTGGGTATTTAACCACGCAGGCTGTGTGTTCGTAACAGATGTCTAAAGAAACAGGGAGAAAATGAGAAAATGGTTGCCAGCAGACTTGGCAAGTGGATGGAAGGGAAGGATCATTTTCATAAGTTCTAATTTAACTACCGTGGCCCCGAAGGCTCCGTATTATCGCGAGCCAAGAATCGCTTTCGACCGCTTTAGTCTGTTGCAGCCTTATGGCATCCGAGGGCCAAGAGTGATAGATCAGCAACACATACAATGCATGGATACATCGACGTACAGAGACGCACACCCACACTATGGCTGTTAAACAGTCAAGGCATTATGAGATCTGAGAACATCTGAGAAAGAAACCAGAAAGGGATAAAGAGTGAATAAGAGGAGCGACGTGGAACTAACATGATGAAGGCATAATACACATGTGTTGATGCGGAGTCAGACAATGTCAAGGCAGAAATAGAGAGGATGTGTCATTGGCAAGGAAAAGCGCACTAAAGTATACAATGGAGCCGCCTTCCATCCACATCTCTTGTGTATTATCGGAGGCGAATCGGAGGGAAAACAAGTAGAGAGACGGGAGGCAAAAATATCCCAAGTAATAGTCTAGAATTACAGACACCGCATCATATTAGGGATCTGAACAGGCAGCTGGAGGTTGTGTGTCCCTGATCCAAGGTACAAAACATTGTCATTGTGCTCTTGAGCAAAGAACTTAACCCCAAATTCCGCTCCATCGACGGGTGCTGCTCTGTGGCTGACCCTGTGCGTATCTATGAGTGTGTCTAAGGATGTTGGGGAAAAAGCTGACATTTTCTTTCTAACCGGACAGTATTTATTCCATTCTATTCCTCTCCCCATATTGTCCATGCAGCAGATTGGAAAGCGCCATTATCTCACTTGGACAACTACACAAGGCATCTGTAAATGTAAATGAGAATGTCATTGCTGTTTTCTCAGTCAGCCACCAGTGCTGGCCATAACCCTGTATCGGCCACCAAAGCACTGCCCCACTATCTTTACGGATTTCTCTGAATTAGTATCTACTGTCCTTGAGAACTATTATACAACCATAGTGTTGGGAGATTTGAATATTCATGTTAACAACGAGACTGACTTTTTACTACCTTGTTGCCTCATAGCACAAGATAATACTGAACGCATTATTAAGAAACGCTATCTTACATCTGAAGTCGCTACAGATTTTACTGAGTGTATGAACAACACTTCTACTCCCGCCTTCCTCTCGCGATGATTTTGTCGGCAACTTTCATAGCAAACCATTGATGCCGCGGCTCCAGTAAAGTTGAAAAGGGCCACCTCCAAACGGAGAGTCCCTTGGAGGAGTGAGGAAAGTAATACATTTAAGAGAAATAGCAGAAAGGCAGAGCGGAAGTGGAGACCGTCAAAGTTGTAGGTCCATTATGATATTCTGAGAGAGCAACTTGGCATTTATAACGAGGCAATTAGAAATACCAGACGGGCTCATATCTCGAACTTGATCACTAGTAATCCGAATAATTTGAGAGTGCACCTCTCGACCCTTGATGACCTGATAAATCCTACCCCCTAAAAAAACCTATGTGAACTTTCCTCCACATCTAAATGTGATGAGTTTGTGGCATATTTTAGAGATAACATAGCACACATTAGGCTGGGTATCAGTCAAGCAAGACCTGATGAGAAGTGCGATGATATGTGCCCGAGCCCACCACGCAATGGCACTGTGGATTTATTTTCCCTGGTTGACACAGACGTGCTCAGGAAAGTGATATCAAGCCTTCGACGTGCCTTCTCCAACCTATCCCCACCACCTTCTTCAAAACTGTGCAACTATTGTTAATCCCTCCCTGCCATGGTGAAACCCCTTCTGAAGAAAAGTCATCTAGATTCTTCAGCTTTTAGCAATCTTCGGCCAATCTCCACCCTTCCACGCTTAAGCAAAATTCTTTCAAAATTGGTTTTCAAACAGCCAAAGGATTTTTTTAAGTGGCAAAATGTATTTTTGAAAAATTCCAATCTGGTTTTCGGGCCCGCCACAGCACAGAGTAGTTTTTTTTCCCTGTGAAGCACATTGTGAAGTATAAATAACACGATTTGATTTGAATAAGGGTAAGAAAAAAAAAAAAGACTAGAGTAAACTAATCAACATAAATCACTTCCTAGATCTTACTCCCACGGGCCAATGAATACAGGGCATACAAAGAAGACTTATAGAAAGAGCCTGTGTCTGTGTGCTAGTTTACCCGACAAAGTGAGGCGTGTTTCTCGTTTGTGCTGTTAGTCTTAGTTTCCTTGGGACATCATCATCATCATCATCATCATCATCATCATCATCATCATCATCACCTCTGTCCCTGGCATTAGGGTTCTCTCTAGTCCCTCTGGTCCAGCTCTCGTCATGGTTACGTATTATCGTTCACATGGGAGAGCAGCACAGCAGTGACCCACTGACTCCAAAGCTTACAGATAACGAGGAGGAATAATAGGGCGATAATGCAGAGCTGGGCTGTCCCAAATGGCACCCTATTCCCTATATACAGGCCCAGCTCAAAAGTGGTGCACTGCATAAGGAATAGGGTGCCATTTGTTATGCGCGCACGGTCTTAGAGACTTGTTTCTGGAACTAATCCTTTGGGAGTGAAAATAGTAGAGCGCGCATAACTCTGAGCATATAAAATGATAAAAGCATTCTGGTCCAGAATTGTAACTTGGTATCTGCAGGGGCGTAACGAGCACCAATTTTTTTTACTAGAGCAAACGTCTGAGAAATGCATACAGATTTAAAGTTAGGATTCTGCCCTAAGTGTGCTTTATGGTTAGAAGCCTGAGTTGTTCCTGGATGCCTGACCGCACCGTTAGACAAAAAGGTGCTTTCTGGGTACTTTGGCTGTCCCCTTAGAAAAACACTTTGAAGTACACGTTTTGGTTCCAGGTAGAACCTTTTTTTTCGGGTTCCATGTATAAACCTTTCCACAGGGGGATTGACAAGGAACCCAAAAGGGTTCTACCTGGAACCAAAAAGGGGTGCTCCTATGGCAACAGCCGAAGAACCCATTTGGAACCCTATTTTCTGAGAGTGCAGAAAGAAGTAAGTAAACCTTTTCCGAGCCAAAGCGGTAGGAACCTCCTGATTCTGTAGCGTGAGGCAGCTTGATGTTCAAGTACACCCCGTAGAGAGGACGCTAGTCTGCCACAGGGCCGTACCCCAAAAGACTCTAAAAATGGGACCAAATGCATCTCTGCTTGGCACTCAGAATAAAGGAGATGGATTATGGGAAGAGGAATATTCAGAGGACATACACACACACACACGCACGGACACACATGCACACACATGCTCATACACACATGTTCACAACTGTTTGCCCAACATTTATGTGTGTGTTTGATAAGTGCCTCAGCCACACGCACACGCACACAATATCCTCGCCTCCCTATGGTGCGTCCATCCCTTTTCCCTCCATCCATCCCTCTGTTTACCCCACTATCCCTCCCTGCACCAGTCTCTCTCTCCTTTTCCCTCCCGTTCTACGGTAGATGAATAAACCAGGCCTGGTACAGCTGAATACATGTGGGATGCTATCTCCTGCCAAACACACATCAAATACCGGCCTTATAGCTTAAGTAGACTTTCCCGCAAACAGTCAGCGGCTGCAAAGAAAACGCAAGATACGAGCAAAAAATAATAGACAAATATAGGGCGAAAAAAAGTGAGAGAGAGAAAAGAGAGAGGGAGAGGATCGGAGTCAGGCAGAGTCAGGGCTGGGTGTGTTTTTTTTTCTGCTGCGGAGGACTGCACATTGTGTTTTCCGTCTGTAGGAAACAAGGTGTTTTGCCTCCGTCTACAATGCAAACTTTGAGCGAAGGAGCTTAGCGACATGGAGATTGGAATTTGAGCTCGGCCGTTTGTAATCTTTCCTGTTTTGGTTTTGTCTCAAATCCCTGGGCTGTGAGCCGGCAGACGTATTCACCATGAGCAGAGGATACGCTACCCTATGCCTGGACTACCTGCTGTGTGTGCATGTGTCTCTGCCTGTGCGTGTGTGTGTGCGTGTGTGTGTGTTTGTGTGTGTTTGTGAAGTCTGTCTGTTTGTTTGTATCAAAACTTTTCAAAGTAGCTTTGGATGAGCGGCCAAAACCAGCTGGATTTCCCGCGAGCAGGACGCCACAACACTGTCTCCTCTCCTTCTCACTGTGAAACTCTCTGTCCCTGCTCCCTTCCTGCCAAACGCCTGATCTGAGAACAGTGTTTAGAGTTTAGCCCAAGCCATGGGTCTCAACTTAACTATCATCCTGGCTCAGTGCGTGTGTGTCTATGTGTGCCTGTGTGTCTGTGTGTGTGTGTGTGTGTGTGTGCGTCTGTGAACAGCCTCAGTGGGCGGATGCCCCGGGAGTGTGGTAGGAACGACGTTGACTTCAAGGATGGCTAATTGAATGAGAGGAATCTTGCTATGCACCCACTCTCCTACTGGAAAACCTGCTCCCCCAAAACGCTCTGTGCAGGGAAGGAAGAGACGGAAAACACGGTATAGGATCTGAGTCTGTCCCTTGCTGAGGGACAATGTGGCCGAATGTGTGGACAAGGGAAGACCAGGGCAGAACAAGGGAGAGGTTCCCCAACGGCCAAGTCAACGTCTATGCTTTGCTATGCTATTCTATGCCATGCTGTACTTTGCAATGCTATGCTATGCTATGTTACGCTCTGTCCTCTCAAGATGGCATAGCCGTCAGACGTCCTTTGTACTCGTCTTGTCGTGTCCCGTATATATATATATATTTACACCTTTCTTCGCTTATCTTTTATATATTTTATTTTCCAATAACTCAACTTCAAAACACTCTCCTGCAACCCGCCTCACCAATTTAAAAAAAAGAGTAGTATTTTCCTCAAATCTGGAATCCACAATAGAAGCTAGCCGGAAGCTAACCAGAAGCTAGCCAGAACAGAGCCAGAAGCTAGCCAGAAGCTAGCCAGAAGCTAGCCAGAAGTTAGCCAGTTTACTGTCTGTACATTATACCTTGAAGCTAATTTATCAGCCCCAGAAACCTCCTTTTACTCTCTGTTCTAGATGTTCTAGACGACCAATTCTCATAGCTTTTAGCCGTACCCTTATCCTACTCCTCCTCTGTTCCACTGGTGATGTAGAGGTGAATCCAGGCTATGCCCCTATTCCCCAGGCACTCCTACTCCCCAGGCCCCAGACTTCTTTAACCGTAATAGCCTTGGTTTCATGCATGTTAACATTAGAAGCCTCCTCCCTAAGATTGCCAACCTGGATGTTCTAGTCGTGTCTGAATCCTGGCTTAGGAAGCCCACCAAAAATTCTGACATTTTCATCCCTAACTACAACATTTTCAGACAAGATAGAACGGCCAAAGGGGGCGGTGTTGCAATCTACTGCAAAGATAGCCTGCAGAGTTCTGTCCTACTATCCAGGTCTGTACCCAAACAATATGAACTTCTACTTTTAAAAATCCACCTCTCTAAAAACAAGTCTCTCACTGTTGCCCCCTGCTATAGACCACCCTCTGCCCCCAGCTGTGCTCTGGACACCATATGTGAACTGATTGCCCCCCATCTATCTTCAGAGCTCGTGCTGCTAGGCAACCTAAACTGGAACATGCTTAACACCCCAGCCATCCTACAATCTAAGCTTGATGCCCTCAATCTCACACAAATTATCAAATGAACCTACCAGGTACCACCCCAAAGCCGTAAACACGGGCACCCTCATAGATATTATCCTGACGAACTTGCCCTCCAAATACACCTCTGCTGTTTTCAACCAAGATCTCAGCGATCACTGCCTCAATGCCTGCATCCGTAATGGGTCAGCGGTCAAACAACCTCCACTCATCACTGTCAAACGCTCCCTGAAACACTTCAGCGAGCAGGCCTTTCTAATCAACCTGGCCGGGGTATCCTGGAAGGATATTGACCTCATCCGGTCAGTAGAGGATGCCTGGTTATTTTTTTTAAATGCCTTCCTCACCATCTTAAATAAGCATGCCCCATTCAAGAAATTTAGAACCAGGAACAGATATAGCCCTTGGTTTTCTCCAGACCTGACTGCCCGTGACCAGCACAAGAACATCCTATGGCGTTCTGCATTAGCATCGAACAGCCCCCGTGATATGCAACTTTTCAGGGAAGCTAGAAACCAATATACACAGGCAGTTAGAAAAGCCAAGGCTAGCTTTTTCAAGCAGAAATTTGCTTCCTGCAACACAAACTCAAAAAAGTTCTGGGACACTGTAAAATCCATGGAGAATAAGAACACCTCCTCCCAGCTGCCCACTGCACTGAAGATAGGAAACACTGTCATCACTGATAAATCCACTATAATTGAGAATTTCAATAAGCATTTTTCTACGGCTGGCCATGCTTTCCACCTGGCTACCCCGACCTCGGTCAACAGCACTGCACCCCCCACAGCTACTCGCCCAAGCATTCCCCATTTCTCCATCTCCCAAATCTAGTCAGCTGATGTTCTGAAAGAGCTGCAAAATCTGGACCCCTACAAATCAGCCGGGCTAGATAATCTGGACCCTTTCTTTCTAAAATTATCTGCTGAAATTGTTGCCACCCCTATTACTAGCCTGTTCAACCTCTCTTTCGTGTTGTCTGAGATTCCCAAAGATTGGAAAGCAGCTGCAGTCATCCCCCTCTTCAAAGGGGGGGACACTCTTGACCCAAACTGCTACAGACCTATATCTATCCTACCCTGCCTTTCTAAGTTCTTCGAAAGTCAAGTCAACAAACAGATTACCGACCATTTCGACTCCCACCATACCTTCTCCACTATGCAATCTGGTTTCAGAGCTGGTCATGGGTGCACCTCAGCCACGCTCTAGGTCCTAAACGATATCTTAACCGCCATCAATAAGAAACAATACTGTGCAGCCGTATTCATTGACCTGGCCAAGGCTTCGACTCTGTCAATCACCACATCCTCATCGGCAGACTTGATAGCCTTGGCTTCTCAACTGATTGCCTCGCCTGGTTCATCAACTACTTCTCTGATTGAGTTCAATGTGTCAAAGCGGAGGGTCTGTTGTCCGGGCCTCTGGCAGTCTCTATGGGGGTGCCACAGGGTTCAATTCTTAGACCGACTCTCTTCTCTGTATACTTCAATGATGTCGCTCTTGCTGCTGGTGAGTCTCTGATCCACCTCTACGCAGACGAAACAAATCTGTATACTTCTGGCCCTTATTTGGACACTGTGTTAACAACCCTCCAGGCGAGCTTCAATGCCATACAACTCTCCTTCCGTGGCCTCCAATTGCTCTTAAATATAAGTAAAACTAAATGCATGCTCTTCAACCAATCGCTGCCTGCACCTGCCCGCCTGTCCAACATCACTACTCTAGACGGCTCTGACTTAGAATATGTGGACAACTACAAACACCTAGGTGTCTGGTTAGACTGTAAACTCTCCTTCCAGACACACATCAAACATCTCCAATCCAAAGTTAAATCTAGAATTGGCTTCCTATTCCGCAACAAAGCATCCTTCACTCATGCTGCCAAACATACCCTCGTAAAACTGACCATCCTATCGATCCTCGACTTTGGCGATGTCCTTTACAAAATAGCCTCCAATACCCTGCTCAATAAATTGGATGCAGTCTATCACAGTGCCATCCATTTTGTCACCAAAGCCCCATATACTACCCACCATTGCGACCTGTACGCTCTTGTTGACTGGTCCTCGCTTCATACTCGTTGTCAAACCCACTGGCTCCAGGTCATCTACAAGACCCTGCTAGGTAAAGTCCCCCCTTATCTCAGCTCGCTGGTCACCATAGCAGCACCCACCTGTAGCACGCGCTCCAGCAGGTATATCTCTCAGGTCACCCCCAAAACCAATTCTTCCTTTGGCCGCCTCTCCTTCCAGTTCTCTGCTGCCAATGACTCGAACGAACTACAAAAATCTCTGAAACTGGAAACACTTATCCCCCTCACTAGCTTTAAGCACCAGCTGTCAGAGCAGCTCACAGATTACTGCACCTGTACATAGCCCATCTATAATTTAGCCCAAACAACTACTTCTCCCCCTATTGTATTTATTTATTTATTTTGCTCCTTTGCACCCCATTATTTCTATCTCTACTTTGCACATTCTTCCACTGCAAATCAACCATTCCAGTGTTTTACTTGCTATATTGTATTTACTTCGCCACCATGGCCTTTTTTTTTGCCTTCACCTCCCTTATCTCACCTCATTTGCTCACATTGTATATAGACTTATTTTTCTACTGTATTATTGGCTGTATGTTTGTTTTACTCCATGTGTAACTCTGTGTTGTCGTATGTGTCGAACTGCTTTGCTTTATCTTGGCCAGGTCGCAATTCTAAATGAGAACTTGTTCTCATCTTGCCTACCTGGTTAAATAAAGGTGAAATAAATAAATAAATAAAATAAAAATGCAATGTTATGCAATGCTATGCAATGTTACGCTATGCAATGTTATGCTTTGCAATGTTATGCTATGCTATGCTTACATGGGGGAAATAACAGTGGTAGACAGCCTTCAATCTACGGTGCCATGTGACATTATGCACTGGTTATACATGTGATCTGGAGAGGTTAGGAGTGAAGTTTAAAGGTATCCTTCAAGTATGGTGTTACCCCTTCAACTGGGATGTCAAACCCACTTCTCCCAGTACACCGACAACCCACAGCTAACACTAACAGTGTCCGGTAACACATCTTGAGAGCAGTGAGGGTCCACAGGTAGCCTGGGCTGAACAGTGGTGATTTACAGAGAGAGCGAGGGAGGGATCTTTATGGATCCAACACTGGGAAGAAAACAACAGTGAACACTACGGATGGATCCAGAATGTGCAGGAGGCCGAGAGGGGATCTGTATTTGGCCAGATCTATATAGACTGACTGTGCACTGATAGTCCCATGGTTACGCTGTCCACTCACCACACTCTACCCGGCGGAGAAACATTATTGTCTCTCTCACACACGCGCACACACAGACACACACACACACGCACCGGCTATTCACCTCGCGAGCCGTGGGGCAACAAACAACCAACGCTACTCTATCTCCTCTGGTCATGTCTCATTACTCATCAGCTAGTCCACTGCCTCTTCATATTGCTATCATCTGACAGGTGCATTTGTCTGAGGAGAATGAGATAAACTGACTGGGGTGTATGTGTGTGTATTTGTGAGGCCACGTCTCCGGCAGTGGTAATTAAGAGGTGTGTGTCTGCTGGCGGGAGGCCTGGTGGAGGTTGGAATAAGTGGTGGAGTGGAGTTTTATCGAGCCCAGCAGGGTGCCTGTCGATCGGACCGCCGCCGGCGCACGATGTCCTTATCTGGCAGGACACCTTGGGGATATGGGCTCAGCTGTTGAGTATCGACCGGAGCTGGGGCGACATTTTGTGTTGAGAATAGTATAGAGAATACTTGTTGATCTAGAGAGGTGGGGACGGGGAGTTTATAAGGGGTGTGTGTTCTAGTGTTCAATGTGTACAGGTGGCCATGTGCGAAAGTGTGTACGCCTGGTTCTGCGTGTGTCTGCATCCGTGTATGTGCAAGCTTCTGTAAGTGCACGCACACACCTCCACTTATGTCATGTTAACATGTGTTCTAAGGCGGTACAGATCACTGTACTCAGTGGAAACGACATCATTTCCTTCTCTCTCCTACCAGTTTTCTTCTACAGGCAATAAAGGCCCATTTCAGGTGTTCAGAACAGAACACCCACATGCTCAAGTGCCCAGGCAGCAAGGTGAGTCAGAGAGAGGGGGGGCTCATCTTGCTCTGAGGGAAGAGAGAGAGGGAGGGCAGGGGGAGCGGGAGGGAGAGGGAGGCAAGAGTGGGAGAGAGACAGAACGGGAAGCAAGAGAGGAAAAAAACAAGATAGAGGGAGGGAGAGCGAGAAGGGAAAAAGGCAAAGTGCTAAAAAGCAAGAGCGAGATCAAGGAGGAGAGAAAGAGCGAGGACAAAAGAAGACTCGAAAGGGAGAGAGACTGACAGGAGACGGTGAGGATAGTGAAGAGTGTACAGATTGATACAGTAATTACCAGGAAAGTATTCCTCGGCGTTGGAATACATCTACATATATTAGAGCACCGCAGCCTCGCTCCTTTGCCACTGTCTCTGCCGGAGAGGAGGAGAGTGGCGAGCATTCTCAGACCGCCACGAAGCGCCCTCAAAAGGGCAGCGCCGGGTGGCCGCACTCCCGTGGAAAAGCCTCTCCACTAAGTATGCCGCTCACTCAGACGTCCTCTGAACTGATCCTAACTTCCCGTCTGCTCACGCGGAGATAGAGGGAGATACATTTTAGTCATTTTAGCAGACGCTCTTATCCTGAGTAACTTCCAGTAGTGAGTGGATACATTTTTTCGTACTTGTCCCCCGAGGGAATCGAACCCACAACCCTGGCGTTGCAAGTGCCATGCTCTACCAACTGACACTCGTACATGTTCAAACAAATGCACATGGGGACGCGGGCATGCACACACACACACACACACACACACACACACACACACACACACACACACACACACACACACACACACACACACACACACACACACACACACACACACGTACTGCCCCTACACATGACGCCAGCTTTTTTACACAGTCAGACTATTCCATATGTCCCTAATCACTTCCCCTTGGTGGGTGTAGGCGACGAGGCACGCTCCCTACTGAGTAACAGAGAGTGAGGGGAGGGAATGCTGTTGTTACTATTACACACGCACAAACAAACACAAATGCACACACACACTAATTGCTACGCTAGGCTAGTGCAAGGGCTATCCAGTTATTGAACATAATGGATGTGGATAAAAGGCTAGGTGGGTAGGATCCCTGTAAGCCCTGCATCAATATAGTCAATAGCTACAGGCACCATTATAGATATATTATATATATATATTAAATATATAATATATATATAACACCATGTATAGAGGCTGTTATGTAGGTAAGTACCTTGTTGATGCTGCACTGAATGTCCCATACACACACACACACACACACACACACACACACACACACACACACACACACACACACACACACACACACACACACACACACACACACACACACACACACACACACACACAGACAGACAGATAAAGAACAGCATGGCAGGTAGAAAATAATGTCTCACACCTACACAGCAGCAGATAGAACGTATCTGAACAGAGAACAGCCGGGAGGACGAATGGAAGAAAACAGCAACAGCATCACACGTCAAATAATCCAGAGTGACTTGGATCTCTGCCGCAGGCTCCACGGCACTGCACCATGCGTACGCATGAACCTATGTGTGTGTGTGTGTGTGTGTGTGTGTGTGAGAGAGAGAAGCGCCTCTCCAGCCAGCTCAGGAGGAAACGAGGGAGGAGGGGAGAGAAAAGCTGACTGGGGTCTCTCAGTGAGCAGCTGGAGAAGAGGCTGAATGAGAAAGTATCCGTCTACTAGCCACTGGACGAAAGGTCAGGGGTCAACACACACCCACTGAAGACCAACAGCAGTCCCATTGGTCAGCTGAGCAGCACCTAGTAGTTCGTTAGCAGTGGAGCATTTCATCCGTAAGAGTCTATTGACTCACCCGTGCGTCAATCTAAGTAGCGCGATAAACAAATCCACATCCAAATCAGTCGTTTTAAGAGATATCCGTTTTTTTTGGGGGGCTGCGTCTCAATCCACCGCATCCGCCGATGGAAGGCGGTTGAGCTACAGCGGTCAGACCATGTAGCGTCCGAACGGTGTCACGGGACTCGTTTTCAATCGTCAACGCTGATGTGCCAACCTCTTGTCTTTAGCTTCCGAACCGTTTGAGCTACAAACTAATATGACCCCACTATGGAAAGGAGAGAACATGGGGGTGTTCTAGGTTTTTGTGACAACAAAAATATGGGGTTAAATGTGTGTCCAAAAATAGTACAATATTTCCTGAGCATTCTTATATTTCCTAGATATAGGACACACTTTGAAACCTTACTCCGTATGATTTCTTTGTGGAGTATATTTTTTTGCCATTCAGTGCGTTTCTATGGGCTACAGCAGTAAAGATCAAATTCTATATTTTATTAAATACTTTCTAAATACCTAAAGGCGTCCTAAGAAAAATGTAATGGCTAAATGCCAACGGCTTAGACTTTTAGAGGTTAAATAGACCTATAACATCTAAACCAAACACCAGGAGTTGTGTATCCTAGTCTACATCTCATTAACGCTATAGTACTAGCTAGAGGTGTAGAGCGGGCTCTCTCTCTGGTCTGTCTCGCTCTCTCTCTGGTCTGTCTCGCTCTCTCTGGTCTCTCTCTCTCTCTCTCTCTCTCTCTCTCTCTCTCTCTCTCTCTCTCTCTCGCTCTCTCTGGTCTCTCTCTCTCGCTCTCTCTGGTCTCTCTCTCTCTCTCTCTCTCTCTCTCTCTCTCTCTCTCTCTCTCTCTCTCTCTCTCTCGCTCTCTCTCTCTCGCTCTCTCTGGTCTCTCTCTCCCTCCCTCTCTCTAAGCAATGAAGAAAGAAGCCACTGGAAAAGGGATACAAATAATAATAATAAAAAATATATATATATTAAAAAAGACTTGATTGAAAAGTGATACAACAATGCCCCCTGCTGGTGATCTGGATGTACTGTGGTGGCACCTGTTTCTGCCTTTCCACTTCAGGTAGAGGGTCAAATAGATTTAAACAGATGTCTGATTGCAGCAAAGCCAATGTGACACGTAACCGATCCTGCCGTATTAATAGATGCTGTCCAAATGTGTGTGTGTCAGTGGAGGCTGCTGAGGGGAGAACACCTCATAATAATGTCCGGAACAGAGTAACTGGAATGGCACCAAACACCTGGAAACTATGTGTTTGATACCATACCACTAATTCCGCTCCAATCATTACCATGAGCCCATCCTTAAGGTGCCACCAACCTCCCGTGGTGTGTGTGTGTGTATGTTTGTGTGTGTGCTTGCGTCTGCTTGTGTGTGTGTGTTTGGTTTGTGTGTGTGTGTGTGTGTGTGTGTGTGTCCAGCAGCTCAAAAGCCGGAGTCTCATCTCATTTGCTACTAGAAGGGTAAAAGGGATTGACTGAGGGGAGATTTGAGGCAATCATTTTGATGTGAAATGCAATTACATTAAAAAGCTCTGCAGGGTGCCGACAGAGGCATTTTTCCTCCCTCATCTTACTCCACTCATATCAACTAATGGAAGACAGCAGCACAAGGAAACAGGTCCTTGTAGAATAACAAGATGGCGCCGGATGGGAGGGCTGCCGTCTTATCGGCTCTTAATTATCGGCTATTTTTTTTTGTATTTTTTTTTTGCGTTGTTCGTAACTTATTTTGTACATAATGTTGCTGCTACAGTAATTATGATCGAAAAGAGCTTCTGGACATCAGAACTGGGATTACCTCAAATTGGACGAGGATTTCTTCTTCAATGAGACGGACGCGAGGGATATACTACAGACACCCGACCGGGAAAAGGAAAGGTTGGTTCCGCGGACAGAGATCAGGACGCATTGTGAGGACCAGGTGACGAGTGGCTAATCTGCCCTTGACTTCCGTTCTGCTAGCTAACGTTCAATCACTGGAAAATAAATGGGACGAACTGAAAGCACGTAAATCCTACCAACGGGACATTAAAAACTGTAATATCTTATGTTTCACGGAGTCGTGGTTGAACGACGTCAATAAGAACATACAGCGGGCGGGTAATACACTCTATTGGCAGGATAGAACAGCAGCCTCTGGTAAGACACGGGCGGGGGCCTATGCATATTTGTAAACAATAGCGGGTGCACGATATCTAAGGAAGTCTCAAGGTTTTGCTAGCCTAAGGTAGAGTATCTCATGATAAACTGTAGACCACACTATCTACCAAGAGAGTTTTCATCTGTATTTTTCGTAGCTGTCTACACACCACCACAGACCAATGCTGGCACTAAAACCTCACTCAATGAGCTTTATACCTCCATAAGCAAACAGGAAAACGCTCATCCAGAGGCGGCACTCCTAGTGGCCAGGGACTTTAATGCAGGGAAACTTAAATCAGTTTTACCTCTTTTCTACCAGCATGTTAAAGGTGCAACCAGAGGGAAAACAATTCTAGACCACCTTTACTGCACACACAGACACGCGTACAAATCTCTCCCTCCATTTGGCAAATCTGACCATAATTCTATCCTCCTGATTCCTGCTTACAAGCAAAAATCTACTCGGCCTATAAAAAAAAAGTGGTCAGATGAAGCAGATGCTAAACTACAGGACTGTTTTGCTAGCACATACTGCAATATGTTCCGGGATTCTTCCGATGGCATTGAGGAGTACACCACATCAGCCACTGGCCTTATCAATAAGTGCATCAAGGACGTCGACCCCACAGTGACTGTACGTACATACCCCCAACCAGAAGCCATGGAGTACAGCCAGCATCTGCACTGAGCTAAAGGTTAGAGCTGCCGCTTTCAAGGAAAGGGACTCTAACCCTGAAGCTTATAAGAAATCCTGCTATGCCCTCCGACGAACCATCAAATCGTACTACACCGGCTCCGACGCTCGTCGGATGTGGCATGGCTTGCAAACTATTACATAGTAATACTACAAAGGGAAGCACAGCCGAGAGCTGCCCAGTGACACGAGCTTACCAGACGAGCTAAATAACTTCTATGCTCGCTTCGAGGCAAGTAACACTGAAAAATGCATGAGAGCATCAGCTGTTCTGGACGACGGTATGATCACGCTCTCCACAGCCGATGTGAGTAAGACCTTTAAACAGGTCAACATTAACAAACTCGCAGGGCCAGACAGACTATTAGGACGTGTACTCCGAGCATGCGCTGACCAACTGGCAAGTGTCTTCACTGACATTTTCAACCTCTCCCTGCGTCTGTAATACCAACATGTTTCAAGCAGAACACCATCGTCACTGTGCCCAAGAACACTAAGGTAACCTGCTTAAATGACTATAGACCCGTAGCACTCACATCTGTATCCATGAAGTGCTTTGAAAGGCTGGTCATGGCTCACATCAACACCATTGTCCCAGAAACCCTAGACACTCTCCAATTTGCATACCGCCCCAACAGATCCACAGAATATGCAATCTCTATTGCACTCCACACAGCCCTTTCCCACTTGGACAAAAGGAACACCTATGTGAGAATATTCTTCATTGACTACAGCTCAGCGTTCAACACCATTGGACCCTCAAAGCTCATCACTAAACTAAGGACCCTGGGACTAAACACCTTAAACACCTTCCCTCACAGCCCCCCCCCCCCCCCCCCCCCCCCCCAGGTGGTAAGGGTAGGTAACAACACATTCGCCACGCTGATCCTCAACACGGGGGCCCCTCAGGGGTGCGTGCTCAGTTCCCTCCTGTACTCCCTGTTCACTCATGACTGCCCGGCACGACTCCAACACCATCATAAGGTTTGCTGATGACACAACAGTAGTAGGCATGATCACCGACAATGATGAGACAGCCTATAGGGAGGAGGTCAGAGACTTGTCTGTGGTGCCAGGTCAACAACCTCTCCCTCAACATGATCAAGACTAAGGAGATGATTGTGGACTACAAGAAAATGAGGACCGAGCACGCCCCCATTCTCATCGACAGGGCTGTAGTGGAGAGCTTGAGAGGTTGAGAGCTTCAAGTTCCTTGGCGTCCACATCACCAACAAACTAACATGGTCCAAGCACACCATGACAGTCGTGAAGAGGGCACGACAAAACATATCCCCCCTCAGGAGACTGAAAGGATTTGGCATGGGTCCTCAGATCCTCAAAAGGTTTTACAGCTGCACCATCGAGAACATCCTGACGGGTTGCATCACTGCCTGGTATGGCAACTGCTCGGCCTCCATCACCGGGGCCAAGCTTCCTGTCATCCAGGACCTCTATACCAGGCCGTATCCGAGTAAGTGCCTAAAAATGGTCAAAGACTCCAGCCACCCTAGTCATAGACTGTTCTCTCTGCTACCGCACGGCAAGCGGTACCGGAGCTCCAAGTCTAGGTCCAAGAGGCTTCTAAACAGCTTCTACCCCCAAGCCATAAGACTCCTGAACAGCTAATCAAATGGCTACCCAGACTATTTGCATTGCACCCCCCCCCCCCCCCCCCCCCCCCCCCCACGCTAATGCTACTCTCTGTTATGATTTATGCATGGCCACTTTAATAACTCTAACTACATGTATATAATTACCTCAATTACCTTGACACCGGTGCCCCTGCACATTGACACATTGACTCTTTACACTGTATATAGCCCCGCTATTGTTATTTACTGCTGCTCTTTAATTATCTCTTACTTTTTGGGGGGTATTTTCTTAAAACGGCATTGTTGGTTCAGGGCTTGTAAGTAAGCATTTCACTGTAAGGTCCACACCTGTTGTATTCGGCGCATGTGACAAATAAAATGTGATTTGAAGGGAGAAGCTTGCTCTGTATCCCAGCTTGACAGTCAGATCCCTGCCAGTACAGTACGTTAGCGGTGTCTTTACACATGTGTAGTGTGTGTGCGTGTGTGTTAGCTTTCAACTAATTGCGTGACATTCCCAAGAGTAATTATTGCTGTGGTGTTTCTGCATATTCACTCTGGCTCTGTGTGTACACTGTGGATGCGGATTTAATGGTACCTCATTCCCTATAGTGCACTATTGTCGACCAGGGCCCATACGGCTTTTGTCAAAAGTAGCACACTATATACGGAATAGGAAATAGTGTATAGGGTGCCATCTGGGACACAAGGGATTCACGTTTAGCCCTGTTCTGCAATCCAAATGCCGATGGCTCTAGGTGTTCCATTTAATCTGGATGGGAGACAGACACCCCGAGGGTCAATATTTAAAAGGCTCTGTGTGCTAGTACAGTAGCTCAATGTTGCACAAGGCCGGAGAGATGGGGAGGGAGAGTGATAGAGAGAGGAGGGAGAGTGATAGAGAGAGGAGGGAGAGTGATAGAGAGAGGAGGGAGAGTGATAGAGAGAGCAGGGAGAGTGATAGAGAGAGCAGGGAGAGTGATAGAGAGAGGCGGGAGAGTGATAGAGAGAGGAGGGAGAGTGATAGAGAGAGGAGGGAGAGTGATAGAGAGAGGAGGGAGAGTGATAGAGAGAGGAGGGAGAGTGATAGAGAGAGCAGGGAGAGTGATAGAGAGAGGAGGGAGAGTGATAGAGAGAGGAGGGAGAGTGATAGAGAGAGGAGGGAGAGTGATAGAGAGAGGAGGGAGAGCGATAGAGAGAGGAGGGAGAGTGATAGAGAGAGCAGGGAGAGTGATAGAGAGAGCAGGGAGAGTGATAGAGAGAGGCGGGAGAGTGATAGAGAGAGGAGGGAGAGTGATAGAGAGAGGAGGGAGAGTGATAGAGAGAGGAGGGAGAGTGATAGAGAGAGGAGGGAGAGTGATAGAGAGAGGAGGGAGAGTGATAGAGAGAGGAGGGAGAGTGATAGAGAGAGGAGGGAGAGTGATAGAGAGAGGAGGGAGAGTGATAGAGAGAGGAGGGAGAGTGATAGAGGGGAGAGTATATCTGCCTGCCTGAACACTACCGGTTAAAAGTTTTAGAACACCTACTCATTCAAGGGTTTTTCTTTATTTAGTCTAATTTCCACATTGTAGAATAACAGCGAGGACATCAAAACTAGGAAGTAACACATATGGAATCATGTAGTAACCAAAACAAAGTGTTGTTACACAAATCTAGATATATTTTATGTTTGAGATTCTTCAAATAGCCGCCCTCCTGAGGCTCTGGACAAAAGTTGTGCACTATATCGGGACTGTCAAATAAAATCAATCAATCAAACCCTCCTCACTTCTCTAGCCATATTATGTACAGCGTTTGGCCTTTCGGAGGAGCGAACCTGTCTTCCTCACCATACCCAGTGCTTTTGAGGGACATTTGAGGTTAATAGCCAAAAGGTATGTTCTCCTTTGTGAAAGAGGTATTTTAACCTCAATCGGACAACCTAAAGGTTAAAAAAAATGTTTAATATGACACGAATGGATCTCTTTCGGTTCAGGTACCTACAAGTAAATGTCCTTAGTTGAACTTCTCATGTTAAACGGGTTTTGTCAGGAGGAGCCTTGTCTTATCCATAAGCTGCCCTTTCAGATCCCTCTGGCCTTCTCCTTCTCCAGTGTCAGCTCTAGTCTGAGTGCCACATTGCTCAATAACCTCAGCTAGCCTTTGTCTATCTGTGTGCTCCTACCAAAGGCGGGGAGAGAAATTTAAGAGCTCAACCAGCCCTTTTGAATTTGGGAAGGTTTGGTCATGGCTTGACCTTGGCAGGCCACTGCAGGCCTTACTCTGTGGGACAGGGGATAGCAACACTAAATACCGAAAACGTCATTCAACGTCCCCAAGAGTCGACGCAGCGAGGTGAAACTGAACACACATAGACTAACAATACATTCAATATGGATTGGTTAACTTCTACTGATTAGTATAAATTTGCCTGCTCCTTCTCCAAAGGTCACTGTGTGGGATTCATTTGCTTTGATGGAGAAAGAGTTGGCAGAAACGAGAATAGGATAGACGGAGTAACATGATCAGAATATTTGATCATTAAAAATGTAAAAAAAAAGAATAGGAGAGAGGTTTTCGGAGTCTTTGGTGGTGTTTCTCGTTAGACACCTTCCCCTGGACTGGAGTGCCGGTTGGTTCTGTGAGTGATGAATATTCATTTGGCCTGGGGAGGTGAGGGAGCGGGAGCATGCTACCTGTGCTGCCGTCTGACATATTACATTCTCTCTGATCAGGGGCTAGGTGTTGGAGGGAGGGGAACTCTGAGGAGAGGGAGAGAAGGATCGTTTTGATGCAAAATGGAATTACAAAATAAAAGCTGGATGGGTAAGTTTAAAAAAAAAGTAAGAGTGAAGACACAAGGCTACTGGAGCAGTGGAATCCACAGTGCCTTCTACAGTGTGCCGTACATGCCATAATCCAACTGTCCAATGTTAAATATAATATTCTCTATAACATACATTTGACTAAATCATATATCTGACACATGAACTACACACCTACCCTCCTACACATCAACAAACAGCCTTCCCTTTTATTCACATCGCTCATTGGTGAATAGATTCTCATCCCAGCCCAGTCCAGTCCAGCCTAGTCCGGCCCAGTTCAGAGAGGGGAGAAGACAGATACTGACCCAGTCTGCGGATACCAGGGCTGCATTCAAAATGACACCCTATTCCCTATAAAGTGCACTACTTTTGACAAGAGCCCTATTGTCCCTTTATTGGGAATAGGGTGTCATTTGGGATGCAGACCAGGACTGATCCAGGACTGATCGACCCCATCATCACACACACCCATCTCCTGAAGAGTTCCATTACTGAAATCAATGTCTGTGGATGTGTGTGTGGGTGCGTATGTGCGTGTGTGTGCATGTACGTGCATGAACCCTACGCCCTGTGTATGCTCCTACAGGAGTGTGTGAATGTGTGTGTGTGTGTGTGTGTTTCTTTGTGTATGTGTGTCCAGCCATTGCATTGCCTAACATATAGTGTCTCCTTCCACAGGCTGGGGCTGTGTAGTATAGTGTAGCAGGAATCAATCATGAACAAGCAGCTTCGGGGGAGCACCCACACACACTGACTGGCAGAGGGCAATTTGTCTCATTAAACTGTTGCCTACCTACTGGAATCAAATTAGCTTTGCTCTTTTTGCTTTCTGAAAGCCAAACTGTTTTCCATAAAAAAGCAGAGTAGATCGAATTACCATAACATGTAACTTTGCAGAGAAGGTAACTGTGGCACAGCAGAGAGAGAGGTTGCAATTGACTGAACAAGAGCCCCTGCCAATGCCACCATTGCATTCTTATTTAGATATTTGGAGGTTCTAGCCATTGACCAAAATTGTATGGTTCACGTTGGATATCCATTTCTGTGCCAAGATTTTGGGTTTAGACAGGGTCCCATCCACATCCGCCATCTGTTTTCTTCCATGCCAATAAGAGCTAACCCATTTTCCCTCCACCTACTTCCTTCCTGATGTGATCAGTTAGATATAGTCAGCAAGTGTCGGTGGAATGGGATTTCCTGAAGCCAGATTGGAGCTTATATAGCAGGTCATGTAAGGACACAAACTCTCAATCTGCTTGAACATAATATTTTCCATGACCTTCGATAACATACACAGGATTGAGACAGGCCGATAGTTTCCGTGATCTAACTTATTCACTTTTTTGTTGTTGTTGAGGAATGACCTTTGCAAGTTTTAGTTCACTGGGGAAAAACCCTAGTTCAATAGACAGATTTAAAATGTGAGTTACACAGGGGGTGATAATTACCGCAGCATCCCATAGAAATCTGTCAGGAATGTTGTCAAAGCCAGTTGCTTTGGAATGTTCCGGTTCATTCAGCTTCTTTAGCAGTTGCCTCGGACACTTTTTCAAATGGAAAATCACCTACTTGAATCCCCTGCTGTGAGTAAAACTGCTGGACTTGACTCTCCCCATACCAACCTGACTGACAAGGTAACTTGCAACCTGACTGACAAGGTAAAATAGCTATTCAGACTGTCTGCAACCACAGTCTTGTCTGATGTTATCTTTCCTCCAATGTCCAAACTAAGATTTTGAGCTTTGGTCTTTAATCTGTTACTGTAAACTAACAGCTTCAGACACTTCAGATTGTTCCTATCTCAAATATTTTGTCATTAAAATAATATTTCTTGGCCTTCTCTATCATCATGTCAACCTAATTTCTTAATTTCTTATAGTTTATAAAAAAATATAATCTGCCCTGGATTTCCTGAACTCCAGAAAGCATTCATTTCAATGCTTCATTGCCTTTAAAATGTTATCGTTTATCCATGGGTCTGCTCTTTACTTAATTCAACAAACAAAAAATGTTTCCACCTCATTGCATTTTAATACAGCAGACCAGTCCAATTTGCTCAAACAATTAACTAAGACATCTGCACTATAGTTCTTCATAGACCTAATTTGTATTGAGTTATGACAATTAGAAATGTTTTTATGAACCTTCCTTATGCAGAAAATGATGGCATGATCACTGAGCCCATAGTTTACAACCCCACTGTTTGATATCCTTGATCTATCTGACACCAACACGAGGTCAATGATGGTTTGGGTAGCTGGTGTAAGGAAAACAGATTACAAAAATTCTTAAGAGCTTTAAAAGTAGCATTGTCTTTTTTGAGCATATCTGCATTAACATTTCAATCACCATTAACAATAACCTTTGATTTATCCAAAATCTGTACAGTTGGAGCAAGTCTCCGCCGACAATTCACAAAACGTATACTGGTCTGGTGGCCTGTAACAGGTTCCGACTATAATGGGTTTGCATTTTGGTAATAGAATGTCCAACCACACAGCTTCAATCTCGTCATGGTTTAAATGTGATCTATAGTTGAACCCAATATCTGATCTTACAGAAATACAAACTCCCCCGCCTTTGCGATTGCGGTCTCTTCTAATTACTACATCATTTACAACTTCAATCTCAGCGTTTTTTAAAACTCAAACCATCTAGCCATGTTTCGGTAAAGCAAAGCCCTCCCACCTTACAGTTACCGGAGAGTAGACTCCTTTCCTCGATCTTCGGAAGACGGCTTCTAACGTCGAGATGAAGGACGCGTAGTCCTCTCGTAGAAGGCACCTTTCTCAGGTCAAGTTCTCCTCATCTGTTGGAATTGTCAGACGCAATTTTTCACTTGAGATGAGTGTTGACTCCCTGCAGTCCAATCGCTGCAGCGAAGCTCCAGGGTTCGCCCTTGCATCTGACCCGGGGGCTTCCTTGCAGGTCCCCTGCCCCTATCCCAGTTTCGCTCCACGTCCATTCGGGGCACAACAGACTGTCTCGTCTGGGGCCTCCCTCTGCAATCCTCTCCTGGTCGCCGCGCTCGGACAGCAGAGAGTTTGCGGGAGGATTAGGTTGGTTGTCACAATCAAAGTCTGCAAATTCTCGATTTATTATTCATACCTGAAAGAGCGGGATCCTACCCTGCTGTCCTTCTCCATTGTAGCAAGCCGCTGCTCCAATGGATTTATCGCTAGAAAATTGACGAACATTTCCAGACAGTAACAGGCATAGGGTAATTATGAGGTTTCCACCATCAATTTGGCATTTACCTCTGACCTTAATCGCCCTTTTGGTGTGACTGTGGCAGCTGGGATATACGAACGTGTTAATAGGATGTATTTCCCGTTGCCAAAATTCTTTGTGCCAATCTTGCCATCGAGCCTGATCTTCTGATTAAAACCGCATAGCTTCTCAAAAGGACATCAACATGATGTACAAAAAGGGCCAGTGTCTATAAACATGAATATAAAACCGTAAATTAAAACACTGTCAACATGCCAAACTTTCCAGCTGCCATCTTGGATGTCGATCATGTATTTCCGGACGTATAGATTTATAGATACGTTTGTTCTGTATAGCCAATGAGCACATGAGTTGCCTGTACAGCACCATAACAGATCCGGGACCAGGCTATATATTCACCACCATTTGAAAAATGTTTATCAAATAAATGCAATGTGATGTTTAGGCTTTGCATTTGATATATGTAAGCAAGTGTTAGCCTCACCTACATTACAGGTGTTCAGTGACAGGTGTATAAACATGCTTCCAATTCTCAGTTTCGCCACATGGGGTCACTATAATACAAATGAAATTCAGCTACCGGTCTACCTGTGGTCTATATACAGCACATCATACCCTGTAGAGGTGTCTGCATCACAGGAGGTTGGTGGCACATTAATTGGGGACAACGGGCTCATGGTAATGGCTGGAACGGAATCTGTGGAATGGTATCAAATACCAATCAAACCAAATACCAAATGATGCCAATCCATTTGCTCTGTTCCAGCCATTATTATGAGCCGTTCTCCCCTAAGCAGCCTCCTGTGGTCTGCATATTAGGTTCCCTTGAAAAACGAGAAAAACGTGGCAATAGTACTGTTTGTCCATCTTGAGACGCCGTAGAATTCACGTAAGATATAATAAATCTGTCATTCATTTTGATATTTTTGCAGAGGAGATCTTAGTCGCACAATTTTACATCTAACTAAGATGTTTGGTGCAGGTGTTTCTCAAGTGAAAAAACCTGAATGAAAACGAGTCGTCTCTCGTTGAATGACAACAAAGACTTAATTGAAGAATCCCTACTGTTGACCAATCACTGACAAAGGGGTGTAGACTTCGGCTATCAGACTTCGGCTTACCTCGAGAAAAATGTAGAGCATAAACAGATGGAAAAACTCTTGCCGAAGACCAAAACGAACAAAAATTTCACGAAATGATGTCATAATACATGCACAAACTGTTCCGGACTGTTCAGGGAATACCAAACCAAATGGTATGCTAGCCAACCTAAAGGATAACACACAAGTGATATGTTTTTGTTGCCCTACAACCTAATAAAAACTGAGTCCCGTGCACAACCACTTTACACTTCAGGCATAATACACTCATGATACGGAATGCTATCAGATCAATTAAACAAAAACACATTAAAAGCTGCTAATGTATTCAAAGCCACTAACTATAATGTCAATAATACATGCCCAATCAATCAAACCAATGACATCAGACATTATGACTTTTTCAATATTCTCCCTCAAAATATATTGCCTGCTGATTAGTATGTAACTTAAACGAGGTGGCAGGTAGCCTAGCGGTTAAGAACGTTGGGCCAGTAACCAAAAGGTTGTGGGTTTGAATTGCAGAGAAAGGCACTTCATTCTAGTTGCTCTGGATAAGAGCATCTGCTAAATGGCAAAATATTTAATGAAGAATGTTGAGTTGTGTTTTAATTTCATCAAAGACCTGTTGACTTTCAGGTAGAAAGCATAAGTCCATGTATTGTCAGTACAACATTAAACGGCAAGTAGCCTAGTGGTTAGAGTGTTGGACTAGTAAACGTAAAGGCTTGCAAGATCAAGTCCCCAAGGTACAAATATTTTGTTCTGCCCCCCGGAACAAGGCAGTTAACCCACTGTTCCTAGGCTGTCATTGAAAATATGAATTTGTTTTTAACTGACTTGCCTAGTTCAATAAAGGTAAAATAAAAAAACAGTCCCTCTGAAATGTCACAGTATGTGCTGGGCCCTTATTCATAAAGTCTGTCTGAGTATTGATCTATGATCAGTTCAGCCTTTTAGATCATAATGAATAAGATGACATGGACACTGGGGAGCACTCCTACTCTGAGATGGGCACTGCTCTGAATTCAATCCACTGTTATCAATTATCAGTCTACTGTGTATTTATAGTCGTTGGCCACTAGGTGACAGCATTTACTCATATTTCTCTAAGCAGCAGAAACCATTCTGGAATATACCATTCTGGAATATACCATTCTGGAATGTACATGCTAGTAATAATATTTAGGGACATCCTTGTAAACGATGTATTCCTCCAGTGCTGCCAGTGTGTGTACTTAAAGGGAAGTTAATTTAAAGATAATGAATGATGAATGAATGCAGGGTTGCATGGCACCCTATTCCCTATATAGTGCTCATAGGGCTCTGGTCAAAAGTAGTACACTAGATAGGACATACACAACAATGTACATTGACTTATCTGCTGATGTGGCATTTTTTAAGCTGGTAAATTACCTGCCTCAGAATAATCCTTTGATCAAACAGCGATGTTTGAAAATGCTCAGCCGTACGCAGGTGAATTAAGTCATCTGTCAAAGTTACTGTTAATAATATCACCACAAAGAAAATAACAGACAATATGCAATAGGCATGTGTGGTATTGCAGGCTGTGTTGGGGAATCAAAAGACTGAAGAGACGAAATATGGGGAAGTCAGTCACACACACCTGAGGTGGGAAACGGAAGTGTGTGCGTCTGCCTGTGTGTGTTGTGCGTGTGTGGGTGTGTCTCTGTGTGTGCGCATGTGTTCGTGTTTGTACGCCTGTGTGACTCTCTCCCTTTGCAAATGTTAGTTGAATAATTCATGGTCTGATATAATCGTCGGCTGTGGTTGCAGGTAGCAATTCATCATGTTGTATGTAATTAAAAGGGTGTCAAAATGTTTTATTGTGAATGCCGAGGCAAATAGAGACAACCCAAGCGGTGTGTCGAAAAAGAAGGCAAGAGTCTCTCTGAATCCATATCTTTAAAGGCTTTGGCGACGTGTGATGACGGAAGGTGAGTGTCTATCACCGGATGGTTTCAGTGGTAATGTTAGTCAGTGGCATTCACTGTTCTGTCTCTCTGTGCAAGCCCACGGGGTGTACAGTACAGTGGAGTAGATCGAGTTTAAAGTACTCTGTACAACTGTCAAACACTCAAACGTGTTCACCTGAAAAGTGTGTCAAGAATCCGTTTCAAATACGCTTTGCCAGAACGGTTGCCCTTTTTTTTGAAAAACCACACGGAGACAAGGCTAATACTTGTGATGCGGCCGCAGAGCACAGAGACGGGGCAGCGGTCATCAAAGAGAGGAAGGGAAACCACTGCCTGGGACCCACCTGAGAAACAGCCTTAGAAATACACCCTAGCCAGACGCACAGTCTTGCAGACTCCATAGAACTCCATACAACGCATCCCGACTTTTATCATGGGGCTGGGGAGAGCGAAAGAGCGAAATAGGTGATGGTACTCACGTCAAACTCGTTGAGGGCCGCGGCCAGCTCGCCGATGCCGGCGTGGCCGTGCTTCTCGTCGCCGGGCGAGGTGGCCTGAGCGGCACTGCTGATGCCCCCGATGGCCTCCTGCACCTGCTTGAAGACGTAGTCGCGGTTGGCGCGCGTGGCCGCCACGTCCGGGTGGCGCAGGAAGGCCTGCGAGGCCGTGTAGAGCATGGTGGCGTTCTTCTTCAGGGCGCCGCGTGCAGCCGCCATTTCGTCCCGGCACTGGGGGTCTTTCAGCTCCTGAAGACGAGACGGGGGAGTTAGGTAATGTTATATACTGGTTAGGAAATGTTATATACTGGTTAGGAAATGTTATACACGGGTCAGGAAATGTTATACACGGGTCAGGAAATGCTATATACCGGTTAGGAAATGTTATATACTGTTTAGGACATGTATACTGTTTCTAAAATATATACTGTTTAAGAAATGTTATAAATCGGTTAGGAAAATGTAATATACTGGTTAGGAAATGTTGTATATGTGTTAGGACATGTGACATATACTCAGACTAGACCTCAGCACAGGTTAAACCTGCAGAATTTTACTAACATACACAACTCATTTGACTTTTGTTTTGTAGCAGTATTGGAAATGATTTGAGAAGTTAGAGGTACTGTAACTTTGTTCAAAGGGTACTTTCACTTTGCTTGAAATCAGTTAGAGAGGCCCTGAGATCTGGTCTGACTCTCGAGATACTATCCAAACGAAGGCGGACTATTTATTGAAACACATTCAAATGAATCGTCACATACCATTATTGCGTTGATTGAAAGTTGAACCTTGAGGCATTTAATTGCATGGGCTTCCTTCGATATGTCTACTCGTATTCTATTCAAACATCATAAAGCCTTGATAGGCAGACCTTGTTGATATGAAGAAACGTATTTTATGTCAAGTCGGTCCCCTTGAACAGCGCACCTTGCGTGACCCAACAGTTTGACTCAGCGCATAACACATGATTTATTACAGATTTCCTGTCAAAACTCTACATATGCATTATTAAGTGTTCTCACTTAACACTACCTATTTAATTGTAAGAAAGGTAAAAAAAGAAAAGCATTCCCTCAACGATGAGCCACTTCCAAAAAGTACCCAAACTTAGTGGAGCTTTAAGAAAGCACTCAAAGACATTAATAATTTCCCCTGAATTCTAAATTATTATTCCATGGCCATGTTTAAGAGGCATTTCCAGGGACGGAGAGATGTGAGGCAATCAACCGAGAGACGGCAGCTCAACTCTTTCAGCATGTGTCCCAAATCGCACCCTAGGAATAGGGTGCGGCCGGCTTCACTCGGGCCCGGCCGGCATCACTCTTTTCGGAGAGGACCGTGATCTGAACGTCACAGGGAAACATCACGTCGGGGGCGTCTGCCTGTTTGTCAGGGACCAGGTGTAAATCGATCCTGGTAAGAGACTCTGTACCCCCGACATTAACTGCTTTCTGTGTCACTGCGACCCTACTATCTGCCCCGGGAGTTCCCTCAATTGTTTGTTACCGTTGTGTACATTCAACCAAAAGCTAATATAGCAAAATCATCAGAGATGATATATAATCTGTCACAGAAGCTGGAATCCATCTCCCCCGACGCACCCACATTTATTTTAGGGGATTTTAACAACTGTACCTTGCACAAAGTCCTGCGCACATACCACCAGTATGTGAAATGTCACACTAGGAAAAATAAGACTCTTGATTCGTGCAATGGGACAATACCAAATGCGTTCTCTGCCACCACCAGACCTCCCCTGGGGACATCAAACCACAATGTTGTCTACCTCAGGCCAACCTACTGTCGCCACCTGGAGAGGGAGAAACCCACAGTTAAAACTGTCTGAGATCTGGAACGACAACAGTATCACTTGTCTCCAGGGGTGTTTTGACTGTACTATGTGGGAGGAACTCTATTTGAGGACAGCAGCTCTGATCTTGACGAACTCACAGATGTTGTTTCAGACTATGTAAACGTCTGTGTTGACTCAGTTGTGCCTACTAAAACCTGTAAAAGCTTCCCTAACAATAAGCCTTGGGCATCAACACAAATCTAAAATCACTACTTAATAGGAAGAAGGCGGTTTATGCTCAGGGTGATAGACAAGCTTTAAACAACGTGAGATAGAAAGACAGATACTGGTGGACAAGGAGACATACAAGTAAACGGTGGAGAGGACCCTCACCTCAGGAAACTCGAGGGTGGCCTGGCCAAGGATTAAAACCATGGCTAACGCTCCCCACGTACAGTAGACAGGGGATAAACCAGTGCTGTACTTTGGAGACATGAGGACCGGAACATGGCTAATGAACTGAATGTTTTCGTCTCAGGATTTGAAAATCAGACAACTTTGTGTCGGAGGTAAAACAACTGGAAGCATCATTACACACAGGCTGATGTTTTGAAGTTGTTCGGGGGATAAAACGCACACAAAAGCCCAGGCCCAGACAAAATAAGCGGGCAGGTGTTAAAGCACTCTGCTGAACAATTGGCTGGTGTTTTTAATGACATTTCCCAATCCTCCCTCGACCAGCAACATGTGCCAGTACTGTGGAAAAGCTCAATAATTATACACATTCCTAAAGCATCTAATCCCTCTGTGCTGAATAACTACTAGAGGGTGCCAAATCCCATGTCAGGGTTTTGTTTGTGGACTTTTCTTCTGCCTTCAACACAATCCAGCCTTACATTCTGGCACAGAGACTCTTTCGGGACTTCTCCTTAAATGGTTGTTGGACTTCCTGAGCCAGCGATCACAAGTAGGTCTCCACGTGTGGGACATATGCACCATCAACACAGGCTCTCCTCAGGAATGTGTTTTGTCCCCACTCCTGTACATCTGGTACACTAATAGTTGTACTAGTTCCCATCCTGACAGACACCTCGTTAAGTTCGCTGATGACACTGCCTTGATCAGCCTGTTGCATGATGACGAGGAACATCATGGCCCGGTCCTAAATGACTTTGTAGAGTGGTGTGAGGAATCACACTTGGTCCTCAGTACCAATAAGACCAAAGAGATGTGCATAGACTTCAGGAAGCGTACAACACCTACCTCTGCAACATCTATCAAAGGTCAGAACATAGAGATTGTAGAGGAATACAATTATCTGGCTGTCCTCTTGGACAATAAACTTCAGTGGAGTAAATGACCTGATCTACAAAAAGAGTCAACAGAAATTGTACTTTCTCAAAAAGCTGGGATCTTTTATTGTTAATATACTGTACTATACTGACTCTGGTTTATAGATCTTTCATTGAGCATTTGAACTTGTTGTATTGTTTGTTGGTTTGGCAATGCCACTGTCAGCCAGAGAAATATGCTGAGAAGGATTATCACCACAGCAAGCAAGGCACTTGGAGTCAAACAGACAGGCCTGGATGAGATCTTTAAGGTCAGGACCCTCCGCAAGGCTCACAAAATCCTTTTAGACCCAACCCCCCCCCCCCTGTACCCGGACTTTGAATGGCAGGAAAAACAGAAACTGTGCCAGGTGTGATATTCCTCCTAAGTATCATCGCTCAGGCTAATGTTTCTATCGACCCAGTCAGGCCAGCAGGCTAGTCTCTTTTTATTGGTATGTAACTGTTATGAAAGTTGTATTGTCAATTCGTTTTGTATTTAAACACCACTTTAAACGTGTACATGACACCGCAGCAATATGTCCCCATGGGGACAATAAAGTCAGTAAAGTGCACTACTTTTGACCAGAGCTCTATGGGCCCTGCTCAAAAGTAGTGTGCCATTTGAGACGCACCCTCAGTCAGAAACGGTGTGCTACGGCACAGTCACGGATACAGCTCAGCATTTAAACGTTTTTTTTTGGAGAAGGCGTTCAGTTATGACCGAGAGCACAGCTTAGTGTTGGGTAGCAGAGTCGTTTCCCTCTCCCTAGGCTAGCTATAGAGGCAGTGGTGTGATGTAGTGCTATGCCTGTGTCTGCTTGCTCTGTGCGTGAGCGTGAAAGCGCGCGTGTAATGTCCTGCTATGATAGAGAATCGGTGTACTTGCTGTGTCTTGGTAAGAGCCGAAGGGCTCTCTGTCTCTATCTGTTTTTAATGCGTCTGCCTCGCTACTGGTTTCTCTTTAAACTTCCCCCTGGCTGGATCTAATCGTCTCGAGGTTTAACACATCACTGATGGTTAGAGGTACAGGTGCTGGAGGTACAGATGTGTGTGTGTCTGTGCGTGTGTGTATGTGCGTGTGTGTATGTGCGTGTGTGTGTGTGTGTGTGTGAGCAGCCTCCTGCAAAGCTTGGTTTCCCATTTATCTGTGATACAAACTCAAGGAGCCGGGTGTGGAATATGACATATTTGACTATTACCTGTAGTGTGTTTGTGTTTGTGTTACCTGCTGTCTGCGGGCAGCCACATAGTTGAGCTTCACCATCTCCTTGCCAAACTCTTTGAAGCGGTTGGCAAGGTCCTGCTCGTTGGTGGCATTCTTCACTGCCTCCAGGGCCTCCTCCACCTGTCACACACACACACACACACAGACACACACACACACACACACAGACACACACACACACAAATAGACACACACACGCGTGCGCACACACACACACGGAAATATGGAGACACAGATATTTGACATTTGCAAAACGTTTATGGACATAGCTACCCTACCTTTAAGGCTTTCCATTAAGTATTTTCATTAAGAGACAAAACTGCAGCTACAGATGTAGGACCTCAATTTGAGCATCAATTTAATCCTCCAGCAAGAGGAAATGTGAATTATTACATGGATTATAATTCAATGGAGTTGAAAAAAGTCGAGTCTGAAATTTCTAAGGGAAAATTACAAACTTCGGAACCCTTTTTAAACCTCAAATAACACTACAAGTTTAAAATGTCCCTCCTGCAACAGGATGATCAAATAAAATCATCTGTATAAAAAATAATGAGGCACTTTGCTTGGCGGGACCAAAATGAATTTTCACTTCTTTGTAATTGCTACCAGAACAATTTTTTTTTTGTGTGGCCATTAATTTGCAAGTTTAAAAAAAAAAATGGTCCCCTTTTAGCGATCCTCATCCATGTATGTGCAGGTCCATTCTTATTCTAAACTACTTTCTGTAGCCATTATGAAAGTGCACACAGATGCTGTATTGGAAAGAGAGAGTGAGAGAGCAGGATAAAGAGAGAGAGCATAGGAAGAGAGAGAGAGATGAAAGAGAGAGAGGGAGAGAGAAGAGAGAGAGAAATAGAGAGAAGAAAGAGAGAAATAGAGAGAAGGAGAGAGAGCGATAACTCGTAAGTGGCCTTTGATGAGAAGCTTAGGCACAGACTGGAGTTAAGCCCCCTCTCGGCTCCCGGGCACACCCTAAATGTTCTAGAAGATGAACTGTCTGAGAGTGTGTGTGTGTGTGTGTGTGTGTGTGTGTGTGTGTGTGTGTGTGTGTGTGTGTGTGTGTGTGTGTGTGTGTGTGTGTGTGTGTGTGTGTGTGTGTGTGTGTGTGTGTGTGTGTGTGTGTGTGTGTGTGTGTGTGTGTGTGTGTGTGTGTGTGTGTGTGTGTGTGTGTGTGTGTAGGTCTGGCCAGTTGTACCAGCACTGCACTGGATCACAATAAAAGCACTACAGCCCAAATCCTAACTTGTGATCTGTATGTGTCCTATAAATATATAGGCTTAATTACACTTATAGCCAAGCGGTGTGACATGTACAGTACGTGTGGTTAATATCTCCTTGTTCCTTATAACGGGTATCCATCAGTGGACTCTGATATCACATCAGGTGCATGCTTGTGTGTGTGTGTGTGTCTGTGTGTGTGCATGTGTGCATGTGTCCATGTGTGTGCACGTGACAGTTTCTGTGAGTGTGTGCCTGTGTGTGTGTGTGTGTGCCTGTGTGTGTGCTCTACTACTGAGGTTCTGGCTCATCTATATGCTAATGTACGGCCCAGGTAGAACGTAGAGCTCCCAGCGTTCAGTGGTGATCAGTGGCGCTGTGGATTAGAGCATGGCATGCTGGGATATCCTGGGGAGGGGATGGGACAGGACATGGAGATGTTACTCACTGAAGGTATCCAGAAATGCCTCTATGGATCGCCAAAGGCATTTGAACTCCTAGTGTGTTTTGATACAGTGTCCTTCCACATACTAGGTGAAGAGAAAAGATGTATCCTGGATGCATCCTAAATGGCACACTATTCTCTATTTAGCGCACTACTCTGACCAGGGCCCTTGACTAAGAGGACACGGTGACTCTACTGTACTTACTGAAGTTGTGGACTCTTCTGTAGCCTGACTATATACAGTATGTCCCTGTTGATCGCCAAAGGCATATGAAAGCCCTTGTGTTATCTTACGATTTTTAGCTGTCTTGCTCTTTCACTTACAGTAAGGGAAGGGAGAGGTGTGTGTGTGTGTGTGTGTGTGTGTGTGTGTGTGTGTGTGTGTGTGTGTGTGTGTGTGTGTGTGTGTGTGTGTGTGTGTGTGTGTGTGTGTGTGTGTGTGTGTGTGTGTGTGTGTGTGTGTGTGTGTGTGTGTGCGTGTGTGCGTATGTGCGTATGACGGTGTCCTGCTGGGTCTATCTACAAAGGCCAGCTGACTTTGTAGTTGGTAGGGGAGCCTCTCTGTGGCGCGTTAAAAGATATGCAGAACAACCGGCAGCGACTTCAAACAGCCTTCTTAAAGGCCACCGTCGTTCACAGCGTATGAATAAAAGTTAAGAGGCTACTCGAGAGTAACTTTGTCAGACTTTGTATGATAGGGTCCTAGACCAAGGTTTGTACTCAGATGCGTAAGTTCCACCGTAGTTGCTTCATCAAACCATTGGAAGCATGGGGTGACGACGCACAAACTTCACTATCACTTCAGAATCAATCCCATGGGATGGGGTGCATCTCAATCTCAATAGTCTCGTGTTGTCCATTCCCGGACGAGACAAGGGGCGGATGCCACTTAAGGCAATTGAGATGTGTCCCTTGTATCAGTGAAGAAGAGCAAAAGGACATAGTGACATAGTTGTAGAGTAGTCGTAGACGATGAGTTACTTACGATTTTCAGGTGGGCCAGCAACCTCATGACGTCGGCCATGTCGGCGAGGATGAGCAGGCGGGTGACGGCGGAGAGCAGGGCGCGGGCAGCCCTCACCATGGTGCCGCGCTTCACCGAGGAGCAAGGGTCGTCAGCAAACTCCTGGGAGGCCACGCGCATTGAATCACCTGCAGAGGGGGATTAGAGTGACACAGAGAGTGAGAGTGAGAGTGAGAGAGAGAGAGAGAGAGAGAGAGAGAGAGAGAGAGAGAGAGAGAGAGATGTGGCTGAGGTTGGAGGTTCAGCGCTCGGCACTTATTTAATTTGTTTCTGTTTTAAACTCTTTACCTAAACCTTAACCCTCACCTTAATCAGTGGGAATGAATTCCTAGACTTATTCGTCAAGTTCTTTGTGTTTTAACAACCCTAATCTTCATCTACTTTCACTTCCCACAGGGTTTACCATGTTTTTTGAATGACAACCTCATCTCTGTACCCACACATAAATCTGTAAGGTCCCTCAGTCGAGCAGTGAATTTCAAACACAGATTCAACCACAAAGACCAGGGAGGTTTTCCAATGCCTCGCAAAGAAGGGCACCTATTGGTAGCAGACATTGAATATCCATTTGATCACAGTGAAGTTATTCATTACACGTTGGATGATGTATCAATACACCCAGTCACTGCAAAGATGCAGGTATCCTTCCTAACTCAATTACCGGAGAGGAAGGAAACTTCTCAGGCTAATGGTGACTTTGCAACAGTTAATTGCTGTGATAGGAGAAAATTGAGGATGGATCAACAACATTGCAGTTACTCCACAATACTAACGTAATTGACAGAGTGAAAAGCAGGAAGCCTGCACAGAATACAAATATTCCAAAACATGCAACCTGTTTGCAACAAGGCATTAGGCATTAAGATGAAACAGCAAAAAAAATGTGGCAAAGGAAATAACGTTATGGCCTGAATACGAAGCTTTATGTTCGGGGCAAATCCAACCCAACACGTCACTGAGTACCACTCTTCATATTTTCAAGTATGGTGGTGGCTGCATCATGTTATGGGTATTATGAGTTTTTTAAACGATGGTTGTTTGACTGCGAGCATTTGATGAAATGCACGCAGCATCACAACTTGAGGTCTCTGAAACATACTGTGAGTAGCAGCGCATTTATGAGCCCATCCGATACAGATTAGGGGAGACGGGGGCTATTCCGGGGATATAGGCTACTGAATATAACCTATTCAGTTAGAATGGCTATTGCGCTGTTTCCTCCCGCATGTTGTTGGAAGACCAATGCAAAAGTAATATGAGGATTGGGACACACAAGTGATACTTCATAATAATCATGAATGGATTTAACAGTCTTGTGAGCATTTTTTTGTCAAATAAACAATTGACTTGCATGGACACGTGGTTTTGTTTGGTAATTTTAGTTTGTTTGGCATTTTGCAATGTGCTTCTAACTATTGACTCAGCGGGTTGAATACTTATCGAATTAAGATAGATTCCTCTTTCAATTTTCATACATTTTGTCTAGTGACAATGAAATCAATTTTAAAATCACTTTGCAACAATCAAAATGTGGAAAAATTAAAGGGGTGTGAATACTTTCTGAATGCACTGTATTCCCATGCGCATGTATCTACACCAGTATTTACCGGTTGTATTGCACATGTTGAGCATTAAGTGTCGCCTTCCTAGCCTGAACTTCTCTCCGTGTGTGCAGTGTCTCGCAATCTCAATCTACATTACATCAACGCGGTAGGAAACCAGGCAACCATTTTGTTTCTTCCTGAGTGGTGGAGGTGAGCTGAAAAGATCCCTGTTTGAGCCCTGTGGTGGTGGTTGCATAGCAGTAACCTCCTCCTGCACGGCCCACACAACCACAGAAGGCCGGAGGTGGTAGTGACGTATCCCAGGAAACCATGTGGAATCCGTAGAGAGAACAGAGAGCAGAGCGGAAGGAGTTGTGTTTGTGTGTTCCCGTTATCACACTTTATCTGTACATCGTATATATCTGCCTTAGAGAACAAGTATTTATTATGACAGTTCAAATGCAAACCATCTTGGTTCATGTAAGGGAAAGCCATAGTATAGTCCTAGACAGAGTGCAGTTATTTCTGCTGGCACTAGTGGTATATCCCACAGTGGCTCCCATGTAAACCCCAGTCTGTGGATCAAGAGAAGTTATTAGGAGTCACCTCAGACTAGCCTGATCCTAGATCTGTTTGTGCTGTCTTGCCAACTCTAATTGTCATTGTGACACCAGCACAAACAGATATGGGAACAGTCTAACCTCAGACAGAGCCGAGCTTGTCTCACTAGGGAATGCTCTCTTTGTCTGAGGCCTTCTCATTCATAAACCACAGACTGATTACACTGACTGAAGCCCAAGGGGGGCATCAGTGGCTTATGTCACCTGATGAAAAGTACAGATAAATCCATAGATCATACACAGAGAGGCAGGCACACACACAGTGTGTGTGTGTGTGTGTGTGTGTGTGTGTGTGTGTGTGTGTGTGTGTGTGTGTGTGTGTGTGTGTGTGTGTGTGTGTGTGTGTGTGTGTGTGTGTGTGTGTGTGTGTGTGTGTGTGTGTGTGTGTGTGTGTGTGTGTGTGTGAGTGTGTGTGTGTGTGCGTGCGTGTCTGACAGTTTGGTGGGCGTAGTGAATCCCCGCAGTCTGAAATCAGCTTCCATAATTTAATCAGGAGGAGATGAGAGGCGATAGAGGAGACGATTGGACGATAGGACTCGGAGGGTCATAGACAAGATTATAGGTTTGATGGGGGCTCGGGCTGCACACTGTTAAAATAACCTTCAGCTTAAAGGGTTTATGGGCAAGGACGTCTCTTTCCACACAGTACTCCTGCTGGCTCCTGATCCATTTGCCAGTCGGAATTCTCCATAAATACAGAGTGAGAACGGTAACTATCTTTTCACTTTTTCTCCAGACGCAAAACAAATAAAATGCCACTATGATCTTCAGGAGCCTAAAATGGGTGAACTGGATGTGGGCTTTCAGTTTAAAAGCTTCACGTATGGTAGTTCTTGACGCTGTTCCTCGTGACTATATAACTTAAAAAGACACAAACAAACGTACACTCAACCTAGTGGTTGATCCTCCAATAAAGGACTGTTACTGTCATGAATTAGTCATCGAATAGAGAATCAGGCACCATTTACAACTCTAATCTCCCAAAATAGTGCTCCGTCAGTGTCAGCAATATCCTCTCTCACTGTCCGCATCACAAATGGCACTCTATCCCCGTTATAGTGCACTACTTTTCACTCGGGCACATTTGGGACGCACTCACCCTGCTGTAGTCTATACCTTATAATGGGACTTAACGCGATGTGGATTGTGGAGATTTCTGTTCCCCCCCCCTGGGGTGTGACTGAATCTAATGTCCTGTCCTATAGCTCAAGGTCAGATAGCTAGTTCTTCCTGGTCCCATTGGCAGCCAGGGATTCAGTCTGATTGATTGGTTTCCTCATGAGGAGAAAGCTTTCCCACTAACAGTGAAAGGTCAAGTGTGAACACACATAAATATTCAAGGCACACACGCACACATACAGTTGAGATCGGAAGTTTACATACACTTAGGTTGGAGTCATTAAAACTAGTTTTTCAACCATTCCACTAATTTCTCATTAACAAACTATAGTTTTGGCAAGTTGGTTAGGACATCTACTTTGTGCATGACACAAGTCATTTTTCCAACAATTGTTTACAGACAGATTATTTCACTTGTAATTCACTGTATCACAATTCCAGTGAGTCAGAAGTTTACATACACTAAGTTGACTGTGCCTTTAGACAGCTTGTGTCACGTCCTGACCATAGTGCTTATGTGTTTTGCTTGTTTTAGTCTTGGTCAGGACGTGAGCTGGGTGGGCATTCTATGTTGTGTGTCTAGTTTGTCTGTTTCTGTGTTCAGCCTAATATGGTTCTCAATCAGAGGCAGCTGTCAATCGTTGTCCCTGATTGAGAATCATATATAGGTGGCTTGTTTTGTGTTGGGATTTTGTGGGTGGTTGTTTCCTGTCTCTGTGTTTGTGTTCTGCACCAGATAGGTCTGTCTCGGTTTTCACATTTATTGTTTTGTTGTTTGTAGTGTTCACATACTCTTTATTAGATTATGTTGAACACTAGCCACGCTGCGTTTTGGTCCTCTCCTTCATCCCAGGAAGAAAACCGTTACAGCTTGGAACATTCCAGAAAAGTATGTCATGGCTTCAGAAGCTTCTGATAGGCTAATTGACATCATTTGAGTCAATTGGAGGTGTACCTGTAGATGTATTTCAAGGCCTACCTTCAAACTCAGTGCCTCTTTGCTTGACATCATGGGAAAATCAAAAGAAATCAGCCAAGACCTTAGAAAATAAATTGTAGACCTCCACAAGTCTGGTTCATCCTTGGGAACGATTCCCAAATGCCTGAAGGTACCACATTCATCTGTACAAACAATAGTATGCAAGTATAAACACCATGGGACCACACAGCCATCACACCACTCAGGAAGGAGACACGTTCTGTCTCCTAGAGATGATCGTACGTTGGTGCGAAAAGTACAAATCAATCGCAGAACAACAGCAAAGGAACGTGTGAAGATGCTGGAGGAAACAGGCACAAAAGTATCTATATCCACAGTAAAACGAGTCCTATATCGACATAACCTGAAAGGCCGCTCAGCTAGGAAGAAGCCACTGCTCCAAAACCGCCATAAAATAGCCAGACTACGGTTTGCAACTGCACATGGGGACAAAGATCGTACTTTTTGGAGATATGTCCTCTGGTCTGATGAAACCAAAATAGAACTGTTTGGCCATAATGACCATCGTTATGTTTGGAGGAAAAAGGGGGATTGATGATGATGATGCTGCCACCCCTGTCTTCTTGGTAAGCAACTCCAGTGTAGAAGCCGGAAAAAAACATCCCAACCGTGAAGCACGGGGGTGGCAGCATCATGTTGTGGGGGTGCTTTGCTGCAGGAGGGACTGGTGCACTTCACAAAATAGATGACATCATGAGGTAGCATCTCAGGAAGTTAAAGCTTGGTCGCAAATGGGTCTTCCAAATGGACAATGACCCCAAGCATACTTCCAAAGTTGTGGCAAAATGGCTTAAGGACAACAAAGTCAAGGTATTAGAGTGGCCATCACAAAGCCCTGACTTCAATCCTGTAGAACATCTGTGGGCAGAACTGAAAAAGTGTGTGCGAGCAAGAAAGCCTACAAAACTGACTGAATTCCACCAGCTCTGTCAGGAGGAATGGGCCAAAATTCACCCAACTTATTGTGGGAAGCTTGTGGAAGGCTACCCAAAACATTTGACCCAAGTTGAACAATTTAAAGGCAATGCTACCAAATACTAATTGAGTGTATGTAAACATCTGACCCACTGGGAATGTGATGAAAGAAATTAAAGCTGAAATGAATCATTATCTCTACTATTATTCTGACATTTCACATTCTTAAAATAAAGGGGTGATCCTAACTGATGTAAAACAGGGATTTTTTACTGGCATTAAATGTCAGGAATTGTGAAATGTATTTGGCTAAGGTGTATGTAAACTTCCAACTTCAACTGTAAGTGTTCAGACCCTTTGCTATGAGACTCGAAATTGGAGAGTGCAATGCAAAAGTATTCAGATCCCTTGGGTTTCTTCACATTTTATTGTTACAAAATGTTATTAAAATTTATTTATTTGTCATTTGATGTCAACAAAGTGGAATAATTTGTGAGTCTCATTGAGTAAGTCTATAAGAGATTTGCACACCTGGATTGTGAAATATTGCCCGTTATTATTTACTAAATTCTTCAAGCTCTGTGAAATGGTAGAAATGTTCAAGTCTTGCCATAGATTTTCGAGAAGATTTAAGTCATATCTGTAACTAGGCCACTCAGGAACATTCACCGTCTTCTTGGTAAGCAACTCCAGTGTAGATTTGGCCTTGAGTTGTAGGTTATTGTGCTGCTGAAAGGTGAATTCCACTCCCAGTCTCTGGTGTAAAGAAGACAAGCAGATTTTGCTTCAGCCTGTTTTACACCAGCGACTGGGAGAGCCTGTGCTTAGCTCTATTCCATTTTTTTCATCCTACAAAACTCATTAGTCCTTGCCGATGACAAGCATACCCATAACACGATGCAGCCACCACCATGCTTGAAAATATTAAGAGTGTTACTCAGTAAAGTGTTGTGTTGGATTTGCCCCAAACATAAGGATTTGCATTTAGGCCAGAAAGTGTATTCCTTTGCTGTGTTTTATTTGCAGTAATACTTGTATGCCAAGATGTGTCACGTTCTGACCTTTATTTTCCTTTGTTTTGTCTTTAGTTAGTATGGTCAGGGCGTGAGTTGGGGTGGGCAGTTCTATGTTGTCTGTTTCTATGTGGGGTTTTCTAGTTTGGCCTGATATGGTTCTCAATCAGAGGCAGGTGTTTTGTGTTGTCTCTGATTGGGAACCATATTTAGGTAGTCTGTTTTGTATTGTGGGTTGTGGGTTATTGTCTATGTCTTTGTGTAAGTTGCCTGTGTCTGCACTTTTCATATATAGCTTCACGTTTGTTCGTTTTGTTGTTTTTGTTATAATAAATAGTTATAATCTTCGTTATAATAAATAGAGAAGATGTATTCAAACCACGCTGCGCTTTGGTTCGATCCTTACTCCTCCTCAGACGAGGAGGATTACGACGAACGTGACAAGATGCATGTTTGGGAATATTTTTTGCAGTCTTCTTTTTACTCTGTCATTCAGATCATTATTGTGAAGTCACTGCAATGTTGTTGATCCATCCTCAGTTTTCTCCCATCACATCCATTGACCTCTGTAACTGTTTTAAAATCACCAATGACCTCATAGTAACATCCCTGAGCAGTTTCATACCTGTCCTGCAGCTCAGATCAGGACAACTGTAACGTTGATGTGTCTGGGTGGTTGAATACATAAACCACAGCTTAATTATAAACTTTGCCATGCTTATAGAGATATCCAATGTCTGATGTGTTATTGTTACCAATCTACCAATCATTGCCCTTCTTAATGAGGCTTTCGAAAAGCTCCCTGGTGTTTGTAGTTGACAATCTTCCACTTTGACATTACAGGAGTATTTTGTGTAGATTGCTTACAAAAAAAGACAATTAAATCCATTTGAATTCCACTTTGCAACACAATAAAATGGTAAGAAATCCACACACACACACACACATACATGCATACACACAAATGCACGCGCAAACACACACACACACACACACACACACACACACACACACACACACACACACACACACACACACACACACACACACACACACACACGTGGGACACCCACACACACACTCATTCCCATGTTAAACACACACAGACACACACACACAACCCACACTCTCTGGCTCGCCTGTCCTCTCCCTCCTTCGCCGTTTCTCCACGTCAGTGTTCCTTCAATTCCATTTCTCTCATTCACACTCTTCCTCCCTCACTCATGGCTTAACAAGGGCACAAGTGGAAACTTTGATCAAAGCTCCGTGAGGAATTGCACGGCCATGTGTGCCACTGATCCATGGCGTGTATCTGGAATGGCTCCGCGCCAACAGTGTCAAGCCTGTCTGCAGTGCACACTATGAAATGTGAGGAAACTGTAGAGGCGTGAGCCGGATGGATGATGAATGTGTGTGCAACAGCTGCCGGTGGTAAGCCATCACTTCTCTTTCTGCTGATCTGAGTATTGAACATGCAGTACAATCCAATTCCGAGTGCAGGAAAACATCACCTTCGAGCCAGGGCTCATTGAACTCCATTCAGCCGCTGAAGGGGACTTGACTTGCAGGCAGGAAAACAACTATAAGTGACTTTATAGACGGCATTTGCCATCCTGAAAAGAACCGTTCCCAAGACGATAGATAACAGAGCACTATTTGATGAGGCGTAGTGTTACACATTGGAGATCGGCGAGGGTTGTATTGGGCCACAGGCTTTCGGCGTGACCTGTTTACAAATGATGGAATCACGGCCCTTCAACAAGCCGCTATAGCCTATATGGTGTTCCGACACTGCGGCGGCGGAGGTGCTACCGCCCACGGACAATCAAAGCTTTAATGTTGCGCGACTGTGGAGTAAACATCTCAGGATCGTTACATTCTCCAAAGCCAGGGCCAGGGCCCGAGCTTAATGGGTATCAATCAGAGGAATGTACGACTCTTTCCCTCTCTTACACAAATACACACAGGCACACACACACACCCTGTCTCCTTCTGCTTCTAATCCATCAAGAGAGAGGGAACGTTTGATCGCCCCATTACTCTGACCCGCCGAGCGCTTAACCACTGGGAAATTAGATTTTGGATTTTGGGATTCGGAAAGCCAAACGACAGTCTACGCTCGGTAAAACGTTCCCCAAAACTTTAGTGTGATTTGGAGGGTTTGCGTCTGCACATGATGAGTCATTGTACTTCAATTCCAAACACTTTAAAGTAAATCAAACACCAAAACAAAGCAATAAAGTATTTCCTCGGATAGAAAAGTCAACAGTCATGCTTGGCTTGGGTAAGTTTGTAACGGGGCCACGGATGCGTGTGTGAAATGGTTGGTCGGCAATAGAGGCAAGGCTACAACTACGGTGGTGCATTTCTTGTATATTTCCTGCTTATTCCCTCCTGATTTCGAAAACCTTTCAACAAGAATTTCTGGAAAGCCTGTGAATTTTGTGAAAGTTACCGGGATTTCGCTACCAATGGTCATGTATAGAATCTGATTTGCATAGAACGGAGGGGGGTTTTGACTAGACCGGCTTGGACAAATCCAGCACCACTCAAATGAGACCCAGGGGGAGGCGATAATTAAAGAGCAGCAGTAAAATAACAATAGCGAGGCTATATACAGGGGGTACCGGTACAGAGTCAATATGCGGGGGCACCCGTTAGTCGATGTACAGTGGGGCAAAAAAGTATTTAGTCAGCCACCAATTGTGCAAGTTCTCCCACTTAAAAAGATGAGAGAGGCCTGTAATTCTCATCATAGGTACACTTCAACTATGACAGACAAAATGAGGAAAAAAAATCCAGAAAATCCCATTGTAGGACTTTTAATGAATTTATTTGCAAATTATGGTGGAAAATAAGTATTTGGTCACCTACAAACAAGCAAGATTTCTGGCTCTCACAGACCTGTAACTTCTTCTTTAAGAGGCTCCTCTGTCCTCCACTCGTTACCGGTATTAATGGCACCTGTTTGAACTTGTTATCAGTATAAAAGACACCTGTCCACAACCTCAAACAGTCACACTCCAAACTCCACTATGGCCAAGACCAAAGAGCTGTCAAAGCACACCAGAAACAAAATTGTAGACCTGCACCAGGCTGGGAAGACTGAATCTGCAATAGGTAAGCAGCTTGGTTTGAAGAAATCAACTGTGGGAGCAATTATTAGGAAATAGAAGACATACAAGACCACTGATAATCTCCCTCGATCTGGGGCTCCACGCAAGATCTCACCCCGTGGGGTCAAAATGATCACAAGAACGGTGAGCAAAAATCCCAGAACCACACGGGGGGACCTAGTGAATGACCTGCAGAGAGCTGGGACCAAAGTAACAAAGCCTACCATTAGTAACACACTACGCCGCCAGGGACTCAAATCCTGCAGTACCAGACGTGTCCCCCTGCTTAAGCCAGTACATGTCCAGGCCCGTCTGAAGTTTGCTAGAGAGCATTTGGATGATCCAGAAGAAGATTGGGAGAATGTCATATGGTCAGATGAAACCAAAATGGAACTTTTTGGTAAAAACTCAACTCGTCGTGTTTGGAGGACAAAGAATGCTGAGTTGCATCCAAAGAACACCATACGTACTGTGAAGCATGGGGGTGGAAACATCATGCTTTGGGGCTGTTTTTCTGCAAAGGGACCAGGACGACTGATCCGTGTAAAGGACAGAATGAATGGGGCCATGTATCGTGAGATTTTGAGTGAAAACCTCCTTTAAACAGCAAGGGCATTGAAGATGAAACGTGGCTGGGTCTTTCAGCATGACAATGATCCCAAACACACCGCCCGGGCAATGAAGGAGTGGCTTCGTTAGAAGCATTTCAAGGTCCTGGAGTGGCCTAGCCAGTCTCCAGATCTCAACCCCATAGAAAATCTTTGGAGGGAGTTGAAAGTCCGTGTTGCCCAGCAACAGCCCCAAAACATCACTGCTCTAGAGGAGATCTGCACGGAGGAATGGGCCAAAATTCCAGCAATAGTGTGTGAAAACCTTGTGAAGACTTACAGAACACGTTTGACCTCTGTCATTGCCAACAAAGGGTATGTAACAAAGTATTGAGATAAACTTTTGTTATTGACAAAATACTTATTTTCCACCATAATTTGCAAATAAATTCATTAAAAATCCTACAATGTGATTTTCTGGATTTCTTTTTCTCATTTTGTCTGTCATAGTTGAAGTGTACCTATGATGAAAATTACAGGCCTCGCTCATCTTTTTAAGTGGGAGAAACTTGCACAATTGGTGGCTGACTAAATACTTTTTTGCCCCACTGTAATTGAGGTAATATGTACATGTAGGTAGAGTTAAAGTGACTATGCATAGATAATAAACAGAGAGTAGCATCAGCGTAAAAGAGGGGCATTTGATTAGCTGTTCAGAAGTCCCATGGCTTGGGGGCAGAAGCTGTTAAGAAGTCTAGACTTGGCGCTCCGGTACCGCTTGCCATGCGGTAGCAGAGAGAACAGTCTATGACTAGGGTGGTTGGAGTCTTTGACAATTTCTAGGGCCTTCCTCTGACACCGCCTGGTATAGAGGTCCTGGATGGCAGGAAGCTTGGCCCCAGTGATGTACTGGGCCATACTTTCTGTAGTGCCTTGCGGTTGGAGGCTAAGCAGTTGCCATACCAGACAGTGATGCAAACAGTCAGGATGCTCTCGATGGTGCAGCTGTAGAACTTTTTGAGGATCTGAGGACCCATGCCAAATCTTTTCAGTCTCCTGAGGTGGAATAGGCTTTGTCATGCCCTCTTCATGAATGTCTTGGTGTGTTTGGACCATGATAGTTTGTTGGTGATATGGACACCAAGGAACTTGAAGCTCTCAACCTGCTCCACTACAGCCCTGTTGAGGAAAATGGGGGTGTACTAGGTCCTCCTTTTCCTGTAGATCCACAATCATCTCCTTTGTCTTGCTCACATTGAGGGAGAGGTTGTTGTCCTGGCACCGCACGGCCAGGTCTCAGACCTCCTCCCTATAGGCTGTCTCATCGTTGTCGGTGATCAGGGATACCACCATTGTGTCAGCGGCAAACTTAATGATGGTGTTGGAGTCGTGCCTGGCCATGCAGTCATGAGTGAACAGGGAGTACAGTAGGGGACTGAGCTTGCACCCCTGAGGGGCCCCCGTGTTGAGGATCAGCGTGGCGGATGTGTTGTTACCTACCCTTACCACATGGGGGCGGCCCGTCAGAAAGTCCAGGATCCAGTTGCAGAGGGAGGTGTTTAGTCCCAGGGTCCTTAGCTTAGTGATCACCTTTGAGGGCACTATGGTGTTGAACGCTGAGCTGTAGTCAATGAATAGCATTCTAACATAGGTGTTCCTTTTGTCCAGGTGGGAAAGGGCAGCGTGGAGTGCAATAGAGATTGCATCATCTGTGGATCTGTTGGGGCGTTATGGAAATTGGAGTGGGTCTAGGGTTTCTGGGACAATGGTGTTGATGTGAGCCATGACCAGCCTTTCAAAGCACTTCATGGCTACAGACGTGAGTGCTACGAATCGGTAGTCATTTAGGCAGGTTACTTTAGTGTTTTTGGGCATAGGGACTATGGTGGTCTACTTGAAACATGCTGGTATTACAGACTCAGTCATTGAAAATGTCAGCGAAGACACTTTCCAGGTGGTCAGCGCATGCTCAGAGTACACGTCCTGGTAATCTGTCTGTTGAATGTTGACCTATATAAAGGTCTTACTCACAATGGCTGTGGAGCGCGTGATCACACAGTCGTCCGGAACAGCTGATGCTCTCATGCATGTTTCAGTGTTACTTGCCTCAAAGCGAGCATATAAGTAGTTTAGCTCGTCTGGTAGGCTTGTGTCACTGGGCAGCTCTCGGCTATGCTTCCCTTTGTAGTCTGTAATAGTTTGCAAGCCCTGCCACATCTGATGAGCGTCCGAGCCGGTGTATGATTCGATCTTAGTCCTGTATTGATGCCTTGCCTGTTCGATGGTTCGTCGGAGGCCATAGCGGGATTTCTTATAAGCTTCAGGGTTAGAGTCCCGTTCCTTTAAAGCGGCTGCTCTCCCCTTTAGCTCAGTACGGATGTTGCCTGTAATCCATGGCTTCTGGTTGGGGTATGTACGTACAGTCACTGTGGGAGTCACACACAATACACAAATTGATGAAGCCAGCGACTGATGTGGTGTACTCCTCAATGCCATTGGAGGAATCCCGGAACATATTCCAGTCTGTGCTAGCAAAACAGTCCTGTAGTTTAGCATCTGCATCATCTGACAACTTTTTTATTGGCCCGAGTCACTGGTGCTTCCTGCTTTAGTTTTTGCTTGCTAATGTTGCATAATCTAGGTGTGATAAGCTCTTAGAGACTTACCCAGAAAAACTCACAGCTGTAATCGCTGTCAAAGGTGATTCTAAAAAGTATTGACTCCAGGATGTGAATACTTATGTCAATTAGATACTTCTGTATATCATTTTCAATACATTTGCAAAGATTTCATAACGGGGTATTGTATGTAGACGGGGAGAGGAAAACACAGTAAACTGTGGAATAAGTCAAGGGGTATGAATACTTTCTGAAGGCACTGTAACATTGGATCAGAGTTTCCGTTAGCCGGTAACTGCCGGCTTTTGGCCGATAAAATGTATTAAAAGCAGCTAGATAAAATTGCCCAGGGCTGCACACCATACAGTACATCCTGATTTCAATGCTTCAGCATCATTCTCTCACTCCTTGCCCACTGCCTTACAGGCACGCTGCTGAGGAGAGAGAGCGAGAGAGGAGCCTTGGTCCACTGTTTGCGAAGATGGAGGCCTTTTTCATTATCGTAAAACGAAAGTTAAAGAGTATGCCCATAGTAAAAAGTCTTCGAGGGGAATGTCCTCCACATAAACAAGTTTTAATATTGTAGTGGACAAATATGTGAAAAATGTTGGCGCGCCCAAATGCAGGCCACTGTGCAACTCGTTATTCAGGTAGGATGCAATTTTGAAAAAAATAAATAGAAATAATATTTATAATCATTAATTTGATCATTGTTATTACAGTATACCATTGTTATTATTGTAGGTGCATTTAGTGCTCAAATCTCCGACAGCTGAACCGAGAGGTGGCCAATTATTATTCTAGGAAAGTGAAAACGTATAAAACAATAGGCTACCGTGTGTAATTCTACACATCAAAACACAAGGACGAGTGGTTTTGTAATGTGTTAGGCTATAGGGCTGTTTTTAAGGACAAGTAAATGTGGCTCATTTAGACAATACCCCTTGTTTATTGATGCCGATGGCTGCGTGGGTGGACGACCTAATGGGTTACGCACCCAACGCATATTATTTAGTGCAGGGTACCGGGCGGGGGCCGGCTAGTGGTGACTATTTCATTAACAGTCTGATGGCCTGCTCCAATAGAAGATGAGGATAGTGCCAACTTCATGAAGATGGGCCCCTGTCAAATGTAATGACAGTAAATAAATGAGTTATGGAAAAACCTGACAGGTATTCAACTGGAAAATGATGTCTGCTTGGGTCCGTTGAGCCCTAAACGATGAAATTAAAGAATGCAAAAACTGTACTCTGAAGCAGATAGCCTGCTGTAAAAGAGTCAGACACTTACGCTATTCTGTACTGACATTTTACTCAGGAAGGGAATCTAGCCTGATTAATTTCCAAGTTAAAAACACAACACAAGACTGATAAGCAAGGTCTGAGTTCAAACACAACACCTTCTCCTCCACAGCTTCATAGCTACCGAGGTAAATTGCCTACGATGGATGTACAAGAAAAGAGAGATTGCTAAGTGTATGCTTGAAGACTGACGCAGTTTGCCTGAATCCAGACGTTGTTTGTTGGGCAGGTGTTCTAGATTGAAGAGAGGAAAAGAAAGAGGGGATTTTTCATGCAGAGAAAGAGACAGAGAGAGAGAGGCTCAGAGAGAGAAAATATCATTAAAAAGTAGGACTCTATGTTTGAAGGAAATAAAAGTACATACATGGGGGAATATTCAAATTGGGATACTCCCTTTAAGCTCTCCAAGTTCTCTTTCCATGTGTTCTTCTGAAACATGCATGGGAAGAGCTCCAAAGGGGGTGGGAGCATGCAGGCGCCTTTCAAGCTCCTAATACATAATGTTACAGCATGTCACGATCGTCTTGATATGAGAGATTGGACCAAGGCGCAGCATGATATGAATACATCTTCTTTTTTTATTATACGAAGACGTAACACGAAACACTTATACAAACTAACAAAAAACAACAAACGACCGTGAAGCTACAAACGCAAGTGCACACACAAACTACTTACGTTCAACATAGACTAGACATAGAAAATGACCCACAAACAGCTAAAGCCTATGGCTGCCTTAAATATGGCTCCCAATCAGAGACAACAATAACCAGCTGTCTCTAATTGAGACCCAATTCAGGCAACCATAGACTTTCCTAGACACCTACACTGAACATTAAACCATCTATTCTACTAAACCCCCTAAACCAAACAACACCCTAGACAATACAAAAAACACATACTTCACCATGTCACACCCTGACCTAACTAAAATAATAATGAAAACAAAGATAACTAAGGCCAGGGTGTGACACAGCAGCTTCGGATGGGAACCAGAATACACACTGGGCTCTGGAGAGCTTGCTGTCACATTCCATGGACTGTATACATCAGAAAACTACAAGTATGGTGTCCCTGTGAGTACATTGGACTCTCTTCATCTTGCTGTACCATTTAATGGATTCATATATCTCTAAACACAAGAGTACTACATGGTATGGTGTCCCAGAGCAGACATACCTTGCTTGCGGACATCCTCCACGGCGAGGATGAGCTCCTCCTTGAGATCGTGGCTGTTCTTGGCGATCTGCTCGCCCTTCTCCAGGAAGTTCTGCGTGGCCTGCTCCACGGACAGGGCCAGCACGTGGGCCTTCTTGGAGCGCCCCTTCTTCTTACTGCTGGGCCCTTTGTTGCTGGTATTCACCAGGGTGGTCACCTGACGGACGGAGAGGGAGAGGTTAGGACGGGTACTGATGCTGCTAGGTAGGAAGAACGAAACGTGGTTCTTTAGAAATGGCTCGGTTTTATCAGCTACAACGTTCAGCTACAACGTTCATGAGACAGCATAACAACACATTTTATCCAAGGTACGGTGGCTCCCGTAGCACATCTACGGTAAGTCAAAAAGGAACAAAATAACACATGCCGAAAAGGGTCGAGGGACTGAAAACTGTATGGATAACTAATACTTGAGTTAATGTTATACAGCACTCTTATACAGCAACCGCTAGTTCATTGACCTGTGGCATATGTTGCTGATTGATCCACCAATTGAAATGCGAGACAAGTCTTACAGTAATCTAAGCAGACCATAAAGGAGGAGGACACTTCAATGGCTGTCCTGGAGCATAAAACGTTGAAAGACATCTCGTATAGTTTGATTGCGTTTCATCGCCTTTCATCCGGCCTATTCATACAACTAAAAGGTGTCTTCATAAGCATTGCAGGAGGCAAGCCATCACAAGTCATTGACAAAGCTAGAGTGTGGAGGAAAGGTGACGTGCCTTCAAACGGAGACTCCTGTGTCTTTGAGCAGCATGACAATTAAATGAAACAAAGTCCAACATGTTCCCCTATTCCCTACCGCAGTGGGAAGGGTGATAAAACAGTTAAATTGTGTAAGCGATAAAAAGTAATATCGCTAAGTAATAAAATGAGTCCCAAATGTCACCCATAGTCCCTATATCTATTTTCCCTATTTTCCTTCCAGTTCTCTGCTGCCAATGACTGCAAAAATCACTGAAGCTGGAGACTCATATCTCCCTCACTACCTTTAAGCACGAGCTGTCAAAACAGCTCACAGATCACTGCACCTGTACATAGCTCATCTGTAAATAGCCAATCCAACTACTTCATCCCCATACTGTTATTTCTTTTATTTCTTTTATTTATTTTGCTGCTTTGCACCCCAGTATCTCTGCTTGCACACTCATCTTCTGCACATTTATCACTCCAGTGTTTAATTGCTATATTTGTAATTATTTCGCCACTATGGCCTATTTATTGCCTTACCTCCCTTATCCTACCTCATTTGCACACATTGTATATAGAATATTTCTATTGTGTTATTGACTGTACGCTTGTTTATTCCATGTGTAACTCTGTGTTGTTGTCTGTGTCGCACTGCTTTGCTTTATCTTGGCCAGGTCGCAGTTGTAAATGAGAACTTGTTCTCAACTAGCCTACCTGGTTAAATAAAGGTGAAATATATATATATATATATATTTTTTTTTAAATATCTAGTGCTCTACTTTTGACCGGTTTGGAAAAAACGAAAAACTTATTGGACAGATTCAGGCAGTACCTCTCTGTTCTTGTGAAACTGTGTAGTCAATTAGAAACACCAGACATGGTTTTAATGGTTCCCCAACATCATTGGATGTTGGTTCTCAAACTGCTACTCTACCAGTAAAGCCTGTTTGGAGTGAGACACAGAGTATTCAAGTGAAAATGCATCCTGAAGCACTAAACATGCCCAGCTAAAGCACTAGAGGGTGAGGAAGTGAGCCATTTCCTTGTAAATGTGCTGCCGTCTGGGGCCTGCTTTGCCAAAACCTGCTTGGGGTAAATCGAGGAGCAGGACTGCGAATCAAATTGGACCCTCAAGTTTGGCTCCAGGCAAGCATGAGGAGTGCCTACAAGCGTTCATTCAAGTCAACGCTACCACAAGTCCACTGAGAGGGGTTGTGGGGGTGTTTCTAGCTTTCTAGCTTCCGGGTTCTGCCTTTTGGTTTCGGTAATGGCGCCACGTCGCACAATTACCGTGCCGAAATGGAGGCGAAATGAGCTGAGCTTCCCACACAGGGCGAGAGACAAGCTAACAGCCATCCAAGCAAACAGCTGTTGGGTGTCCCTACGCGTCAGCTAGCTTCTTGTTAGCTCTGAGAGTGTAGTGGGGCTCGCTGTGGTTAAGCTGGGCCTGCCTTTGCCTCAGGACAACACTGCATACAATTTTCAGCTGCCAAATACTAGTAAATTGAAAGACAAAAAAATCTTAAGAGAGATGCTTTCTGGTTGGATTCATGCACCGGAAACAAATGAGGGAAACTAGGTCTCGAAACAGCCCGTATTTCAGCAATGAAGCCGCTGCTTTCAGTCTGCCATTGAAATGCTGAAGTTAAGAGTCCTACAGGTGAGTTAACCTTTTACCAGTTTGATAGGATGGAACTGGAGAAATGTAACAACTCTTACATGTATGTGGATGCAAGAACTGACCAGCCCATTAGATCAAAATGATCCCAGATTGCCCCTTTGCCCCTGAAGTTTGAAGCCTACAGGCCAGTTCACTTTTGACCCGTTCAAAGACAAAGTCTGGCAGACAAAGTATCAAGCTGGAATTACCAGCCTCTTCTTGAGTCCTAAAGTGACCCATTTACTCGAAGACAAAAAAAATGTTTTTACACTTCGAGTAATTTTACTCTAAAAGTAATTTAGACGGAAGCTGCGGTATGTGACGAGCATGAGGCTACATTTAAATCACCCAGACAAGCCCACCCGAGCGAAGACAAGCCCACCCGAGCAAACCCGGGACTCCGAAGAGAGATTCAGCCGGCATGATTCATTATTGGCTCCCTGCAAATGATTCATTAAGCTCCATTAAAGGAGTCGCGGTAATCCCATTGTCTGTTGAGAAATGGAGTCGAAGCGGAACACAAATGACCCTTGTGGCGGCGGCCTCGGTCTCCCTCTGCCAGTGTTACTGAGGCAGGAAGCATTCGGAAAGGAGACCAGTTGGAGTAGAAGGGAGGTACAGATAGAGGGAACAGGCAAGACACTACCGTCATTAATATTTCAGAGGTGTCTGTCACTTCCTGTCAACTGGGTGGGGACACATGCATGCAGGGGGCGCACGCACCTCATACACACACACACACACACACGCATACACATGCTTAGACACACACTACCGATCATCACATCCTATGTGGACGTTATTGTGTTTCCTGAGTGTATCATCCTCATTCAGCTTCGTTTATCAAGGTAAGTAACTGAAAGCAAACGCTAATGTCGCCTGTACTGAATGATCTGATTGCTTCTTAATCCCATCGTGGTACTTTCATTAGGCCTATTGTTACGACCTGCTCTGTTTGTGAATCCAGTACAAACTGACGGTCAGATGGAGTTGGTTCATTATGTAGTGAGCAACATATTTCTGTTTCAAGACATGCTGCTGCGAGTCGAATACTTTATCGCTACTTACAGTTATCTTCACAAATCGCTAGGACCCGTTTCGCAATACTTAGGTCACTTTTTCAAAACTCTTCACACAGCGAGCACAAGAGCAGTCTATTTGGGGCGAAACTGTGGATCATTTTTTCATTGCTTTGGCACAAAATGCTTTCAATTGCTACATCTTTCAAATGTCATGAATTCTTTTCTCACTCAGACACAACCACCACCAAAACTCTATGTACCTACAGGCCAATTTGCACATGTTTACATACTCTCTTTTCAGAACTGTTCAACTTAAGTTCAAAACCGAACATGACACAACATTGAATAAGACAGCAATTTGCTACATTTCTACAGTAATATATTCCAAATCTAAAAAATGTAACACTATCAAATAAATTTGACAGCTGATTCCCATTGTAGCTGAACACCTACCCAGGTGTTAGTCTTTCAATTTCATTACCGTCTATACAAATGGGGACATTTTAGGAATAATCCTGTACTGTGATGTAAACATGGACCCAGCCAGAAATAGAGAAGTGGCTGACAGAGGAAGAAGACTGGCTGCGAGAGGGAGAGGGAGAGGAGTACGTATGCGTGGTGGAAGAAGACTGAGACGAAGATCAAGAGCTGTAGTCTCCGATGAGATTAGGGCTGCTCTAATTGATCCTGTAATAAATCATGGTCTATCAATAAGAGAGGCTGGTCTGAGAGTGCAGCCAAATCTGCAACGCTCAACAGTGGCATCTATTGTGAGACATCTTTTGGCAAAACAACAGGTAAGATGTGCATTCTGCAAGGGCATCTGACTGAACTGCACATTACAGAAGTAAATTGAGCAAAACCTCCAAACCCACTTGTGTGTAATTGTTCTTGTATTTCTGCTTAGGATTTCCACTGCTGTGCAGGAAACTGCAATTGTTAAATGGTCATCAGAAACAATGGGATAAAACCCACAGAGATTCGGGACAATAAATGCTGGATGCCTGGACATATCTGCAGAAGCTTGCCAGGGATGGACCGGGCATGCCAAAATATTCTTTCCTATGTGTATTGCCCAAGACGACACAAGATGTGATGTGGATGAGAACCTGTGGCCAAATGCAGAAGACAGGGTTGACTAGCATTGCTACTGTATCTGTATCGGTAGATGGTGTATATACAAATGATTGTATTTTGGAATCACTCAATGCTAAAAAATGACATAAAACATATTGTAGCATATTGCATCATGTCTGATTCATTCCTGTAATATATACTGTAGTGAATTCTAAACAGTAGAGAGGTGTCATTCTTGTTTTGTAAAGACATTTTACAAAAGAGAACATTGTGTAATGCTACTTGTTGTAAGTGTTTTTTAGGTCATTGCTTTATGAGTGACAAGGTGGGCTTGTTGGGTGACAACCTTTGCTAGTGTTATGGAAGAATGAGTTGATTTGAGACATGTATGAAGTGTTTTGGTAGTTTTAGTGCATTTTGGATGTGAAATGAACTGCTGTGCCAAGCTGAAAGATGGTTAGGAGAACTGTGTGAAGAGTTTTGAAAAAGAGACTTATTAAGTATAGAGAAATAAGCGATTGTAAAAGCGATTGTAAAAAACTGTAAATGTATCGTAGAGCACCGGGGAGATGTCTCAGACGACAGTAGGAGCAGTTCTACCCTGTCATTACAGACAACGGCACACACACACTCACAAGTACACACACACACACACACACACACACGCACAACTAACATAATGACTCAGTGTGTGACTGCAGTAGTACCCTGCCATTGTCTGTGGGGAACACGTTGCAGTGTAAATGATGAAAGGCACACAGTGAACTCCGGAGGGGGAACCGAACCAAAGAACCTAACATCAGTCAAGAACCTAATACACACACAGACTTTACAATAACATCAGTCACACACACACACATAACCTGTATAGCCCAGCCCCGGCGAGGCTCACTTAGCAAGAGAATGGCGAGTGTCAACTTGACAAATGCACAGTGAAGGTTTGTGAGGGAAGCTACAGTATTTTAAGAGAGCGAGTAGCATCTTAATCTGAAACTACAGATGTAGGATCTTATTTTGACCTGTATTGTCGCAGCAACATAATTCTGCAGCAACAGGATTTGACCGTTTAGTCTATAAATGTTGCTTGATCGGTGGTTAGGCTATTAGCTGGTCAAAATGAGGGCGACATGAATCGTGGAATACTGTTAGGGTTTTTTCAATCGCTAACATGCATTGGTCAAAGCTGAAGTCACATTGTCAAAACTCTCCACAGTCAGCGAAACAGAAGTGTATGTGGACCAAACTATAAATCATTTTTCATTGCTTTCACACAAAATGCATTCAATGACCTCATTCTCTGAAATCCATAAACTCTTTTCTCATTCATACTCCACCACCTGCTCAACTATATATTTGCAGCACGTTTTCAAATGCTAAAACACTGTTTCCAAAACGGTTAAAAACACATTCAAAACAGAATGATGGCAAATGTCTTGCATTTCTACAGTAACCAGATTGAAACATAGAACATCTCTGCAGAATATTTAATCATTCCAAACACAGCTGATTCCAATTTCAGCTGAAAGCCTGCCCAAGTGTCCTGTTTTCAGTCTCGTTACCAAACAGACAAAAGAGGAAGGCTTCGGAATGATTTCGTTTGGAGACATGGATCAAGGAAGACAAGTTGGTGGGGAAAGAAGAGTGGCAGGGAGAGGGAGAATGCGTGGAGGACAAAGGAGACGAAGACCAAGAGCGGTGGTCTCTGATGTGATAAGGGCCACAATTATTGACCATGTTGTAATCCATGGTCTCTCTGCAGGAGGTAGAGGCAGAATATTATCAGATGCGCAGGAAATTGCCATTGTTGACATGGTAATTGGCAAGAATGCAATAAAACTGCGGGAAATTCGGGACAGAGTGCTGGCAGACAATATCACTTTTGGGTATGTGAAAACGGTCAGCACAACGACAAATTGCCAGAGTCCTAGAGAAACATAAAATAAGCATGAAGTAGTTGTACCCTTTGAGAGAAACGGTGAACGTGTGAAAGAACTCCGGTATCAATATGTCCAGGTAAGATGTCTGTTCAATACCCAAACAGGGTACATACACAGCTAGGCATAATGTAAAGTACTGTCAAACCAGTCAAACTGCACACACATTCATCTTTGTGGATGAAGCTGGATTCAACCTGGCAAAAACACGCCGCAGGGGAAGAAATGTGATTGGACAGAGAGCAACCGTGGATGTCCCAGGCCAGAGAGGAGCTAACATCACAATGTGTGCAGCACTGTCCAATGATGCTTTGCTGTTACACAAACCACTCATTGGCCCATAAAATACAGAGGCTAATTTATTTTCCGGATGACCTGCATAATCAACTTGTGCCAGCGGAGGAGAGAGGGGCAAGAAACTCCCCTACCTTCGTTGTGTGGGATAATGTGGCATTCCACCACTCTGCTGCAGTCACAGACTGGTTTGCTGCACATCCCAGGATGTCAGAACTATTCCTGCCTCCATACTCCCCCTTCCTAAACCCCATAAAGGAGTTTTTCTCTGTGTGGAGGTGGAAGGTTTATGACCACCATCCACATGACCAGATGTCCTTACTGGATGCCATGAATGTGGGGTGTGGAGACACTTCTCCTGAAGACTGCCAGGGTGTGGAGACACTTCTCCTGAAGACTGCCAGGGTGTGGAGACACTTCTCCTGAAGACTGCCAGGGTGTGGAGACACTTCTCCTGAAGACTGCCAGGGTGTGGAGACACTTCTCCTGAAGACTGCCAGGGTGTGGAGACACTTCTCCTGGAGACTGCCAGGGTGTGGAGACACTTCTCCTGAAGACTGCCAGGGTGTGGAGACACTTCTCCTGAAGACTGCCAGGGTGTGGAGACACTTCTCCTGAAGACTGCCAGGGTGTGGAGACACTTCTCCTGAAGACTGCCAGGGTGTGGAGACACTTCTCCTGAAGACTGCCAGGGTGTGGAGACACTTCTCCTGGAGACTGCCAGGGTGTGGAGACACTTCTCCTGAAGACTGCCAGGGTGTGGAGACACTTCTCCTGAAGACTGCCAGGGTGTGGAGACACTTCTCCTGAAGACTGCCAGGGTTGGATTAGACATTCCAGAAGATACTTTCCAAGATGCATCGCCAGAGAAGACGTAAGATGTGATGCTGATTGAGAACTTGTGGCCAAATGCAGGAGAGAGAGAACTAGAACCCTCACAGTACCGTACAGTATGAGTGATTATACTATACATGTTGATGAGAACTAGAACCCTCACAGTACTGTACAGTGTGAGTGATTATACTATACATGTTGATGAGAACTAGAACCCTCCCAGTACTGTACAGTATGAGTGATTATACTATACATGTTGATGAGAACTAGAATCCTCACAGTACTGTACAGTATGAGTGATTATACTATACATGTTGATGAGAACTAGAATCCTCACAGTACTGTACAGTATGAGTGATTATACTATACATGTTGATGAGAACTAGAACCCTCACAGTACTGTACAGTGTGAGTGATTATACTATACATGTTGATGAGAACTAGAATCCTCACAGTACTGTACAGTATGAGTGATTATTCTATACATGTTGATGAGAACTAGAACCCTCACAGTACTGTACAGTATGAGTGATTATTCTATACATGTTGATGAGAACTAGAACCCTCACAGTACTGTACAGTATGAGTGATTATACTATACATGTTGATGAGAACTAGAACCCTCACAGTACTGTACAGTATGAGTGATTATTCTATACATGTTGATGAGAACTAGAACCCTCACAGTACTGTACAGTATGAGTGATTATACTATACATGTTGATAAGAACTAGAACCCTCACAGTACTGTACAGTATGAGTGATTATACTATACATGTTGATGAGAACTAGAACCCTCACAGTACTGTACAGTATGAGTGATTATACTATACATGTTGATGAGAACTAGAACCCTCACAGTACAGTACAGTATGAGTGATTATACTATACATGTTGATGAGAACTAGAACCCTCACAGTACTGTACAGTATGAGTGATTATTCTATACATGTTGATGAGAACTAGACCCCTCAAAGTACTGTACAGTATGAGTGATTATACTATACATGTTGATGAGAACTAGAACCCTCACAGTACTGTACAGTATGAGTGATTATACTATACATGTTGATGAGAACTAGAACCCTCACAGTACTGTACAGTATGAGTGTAATACTATACATGTTGATGAGAACTAGAACCCTCACAGTACTGTACAGTATGAGTGATTATACTATACATGTTGATGAGAACTAGAACCCTCACAGGACTGTACAGTATGAGTGATTATACTATACATGTTGATGAGAACTAGAACCCTCACAGTACTGTACAGTATGAGTGATTATATTATACATGTTGATGAGAACTAGAACCTCACAGTACTGTACAGTATGAGTGATTATACTATACATGTTGATGAGAACTAGAACCCTCACAGTACTGTACAGTATGAGTGTTATACTACATGTTGATGAGAACTAGAACCCTCACAGTACTGTACAGTATGAGTGTTATACTACATGTTGATGAGAACTAGAACCCTCACAGTACTGTACAGTTTGAGTGATTATACTATACATGTTGATGAGAACTATAACCCTCACAGTACTGTACAGTTTGAGTGATTATACTATACATGTTGATGAGAACTAGAACCCTCACAGTACTGTACAGTATGAGTGATTATTCTATACATGTTGATGAGAACTAGAACCCTCACAGTACTGTACAGTATGAGTGTTTATACTATACATGTTGATGAGAACTAGAACCCTCACAGTACTGTACAGTGTGAATGATTATTCTATACATGTTGATGAGAACTAGAACCCTCACAGTACTGTACAGTATGAGTGATTATTCTATACATGTTGATGAGAACGAGAACCCTCACAGTACTGTACAGTGTGAGTGATTATTCTATACATGTTGATAAGAACTAGAACCCTCACAGTACTGTACAGTGTGAATGATTATTCTATACATGTTGATGAGAACTAGAACCCTCACAGTACTGTACAGTATGAGTGATTATTCTATACATGTTGATGAGAACTAGAACCCTCACAGTACTGTACAGTGTGAGTGATTATTCTATACATGTTGATGAGAACTAGAACCCTCACAGTACTGTACAGTGTGAGTGATTATTCTATACATGTTGATGATGGTTTTATTGTTATAATTATTATTGCAGCCCTGGAATGTTTTATTTTTCATATGTAAATTACTATATGCAAAGATATAGAAAAATAAATGCTATTGAAGCAAATTGCTGCATTTCTCGTTCATTCTTGTTACTTAAACTTTAGTACAGTTAATGAAGTGAAAATGTGTTATTCTTATTCTATCATGAAATACTGATTTATGAGTAAAATCATTCAAAGTTCATCATTTGTGTAATGGTTTTTAGGTCAGTGTGTTATGAGTGACAATGTATGCTTTCTGAGTGAGAACTGTTTGCCAGTGTTATGGTCGAACGAGCTTATTTTGAGACATGTATTGAGCGTTTTGGTGGTTTGAGTGAGTTTCGGAGGTGCGATTAACTGTTTGGCCAAGATGCATGTTGGTAATGCAGACTGTGTGAAGAGTTTTGAAAAAGTGGCTTCAGTATTGACCGATGCTTGTTAGCAATTGAAAAAAACTGTAATATAACGTGTTTCAGTGTGGGCTTTTAGTGACTCGCGAAGCTCATCTGCATTTCCTGTGGCGCAGACAAATTCTCAGGAACAAACAAGTAACCAAATCCAAATCCTACATCTGTGTGTTCCATGCAGGGTCAGTCAGCGACTACTTATCCACTCTATAAGGGGCCCCTCAAAGAAAAGAAGAAGACAGATAGTGATGAAGTAATGCCTCTGCCTGTCACTGATCATCACCTCTATATGAGTTTTGAAACAATATGAAGGTAAATGGTGCCGTTTTCTGGAGACGTCTAACTGCTACCTTCTCCATTTCTGAGGGAATGGACATAAGAACTTGTGTGTGTGTGTGTGTGTGTGTTTGTGTGTGTGCCTGCGTGAATGCGGGTGGGTGTGTGTGGTGTATGTGTGTGCATACATGCCTGCTGGTGGGTGGGTGAATGTGTGCATGCATTTGTGTGTGTACCAGTGGAGACTCCTCAGAGGAGGAAGGGGAGGACCGTCCTCCCCAGTGAATTTCATAAAAATAAAAATGGTAAAACATTGAAAAAGTGATCCTTTTTAGATAAAACTATAATAAATATATTCACGTCACCAAATAATTGATTAAAACACAATGTTTTGCAATGAAGGTCTACAGTAGCCTCAGCAGCACTCTGTAGGGCAGGACCATGGTGTAGCCGGAGGACAGCTAGATACCCTCCTCCTCTTGGTACATTGACTTCAATACAAAACGTAGGAGGCTCTTGGTTCTCACCCCCTTCTATAAACTTACTCCAACCTATCAGAGCTCTATGAACTGACATGTTTACCACCCAATCAAAGGATCAGAGAATGAATCTATTACTGAAAGCATAAGCTACAGCTAGCTAGCACTGCAGTGCATAAAATGTGGGGAGTAGTTGACTCAAAGAGAGAGAAAGACAATAGTGGAACAGTTTTCAACAATTTAATTTCTTCAAAAATTAAGGAAAACAGGAGAGAGAGAGAGATTTTTTTCTTCACTTACAGTTTCCCTTACTTAGCTAGCAAATGCAGCTGGCTAGTTTAGATACTCAAACACCCGGCTCAAACAAAGGAAGGCTATGTTAGCTAGCTGGCTATGATTATCCAACACAACACTGGAACTCTTACAAGTCAAGGTAAGCTTTTGGATTTATTAATGTATTGCCACCGGGGCTTGCCGGTGTAACTGCTTACTGACTAAACACTGTAACGATACTACATGATTGTAGCAGGTTGACTAACACATTAGTCATATTAGCTTGGTTGACTAGGACATTACTTTAGCTAATATGGAGACAATGATGTAGGCTGTGTGTAGCGGTTATGACATGGTTTGACTTGGAAAGTTTTTTTTGCCTCGTCACATACAGCTGATGTGTTGTTCATTTAAGTCCACAAACGAAGGGAAAAGGTGAGAGGAGGAGAGTGCATAGAGGCTAGAATGAATAAAACGTGACTGCTATGAAAGTGAACTGTGTTTATGCGTGGTCACGGGTGTATTTATTCCGACGATTCTGTTGAAAAACATTTCTTAAACGTAAGCAAACGAAACAGGGATAAAAATACATGAATTTGTCCAATAGAAAATCTCGCTTGCAACTGTTGGAATAATGATTACACCCAAGATAAACTAGATGCAGGCAAGGTGGTGTTGAATGTGTCACTGTCTGTCCTTGTGTCTGACATCTCAAATGTTTCTCTCGACCTGTGTGCACCTACATTGTAAACTTTCATTCATAGGCTAGGTTGTAGCAACCTCATGATGAGTATAGAGGGAATTAGAGTATCATGTAGTAGCCTCAACCTTTCGACATTGAACGGGGTGAATGGAATATGAATGACGGTCATCCAACATGCTGTAATAGAAATAAGGCAGTGCTCATGAAAAAAAAGAATAGTCCTCCCTCATCATCAAAGGGAACTGACCGCCACGGGTGTATACGCGTGTGTGGGTGTGTGCGCGCTCACGTGTCCATGTGTTTGTGTGTGTTATGCAGTTATAGAAGCAAAAACAGAGTGAAATTGTGTTTAAAATAGGCTGTATTTAAATGTAGATGAGGAAGGATTAATTTGTTCCAGCCTCCTTCCATCCTGAGAGGGTACGGTGGTTAGTATGAAATATACATCAAGCTTCTAGAACTCACAGTTACCTAATAGAGACCTCCATCATTACTCATAGGAAAACGATACTTCTATACTGTGGCTATACATATTTTTATATATCACTACACGCAAATGGTAATGAATAAAAGGACTCATAATGAAGGGCAAACAAATAAGTCCAACCCCGGCCAAATCACCGCCTTGTGCTCCCTTGATGAGGCAGCAAGAATCTTTGTTTAACCCTGAGATATAGACGAGGTGAGACAACAAATCCAGATATCTGTCCCTGAAGGCTTCCTTTCGCCCCCTGAAGGAACATATTCATGCAACCAAACAGGCGGGAAAAAACTGGAAGGGAAATCAAAAAGGTCAAGAAATTCAATAAAGACAGATAAAAAGAATGGTCTGACAATAAAGCTGTGCATCTGCAGTTTTATTTCACTAGGCAAGTCAGTTAAGAACAAATTCTTATTTCCAATGACAGCGTAGGAACGGCCTTGTTCAGGGGAAGAATGACAGATTTTTACCTTGCCGGCTCTGGGATTCGAGCTTGTAACCTTTCGATTTCTAGTCCAACATTCTAACCACTAGGCTACCTGCTTCCGTATCCTTTCATATATCCTTTGGCTTGGGAGATAAAGGGGAAGGGTATCTGACTACAACCTCGCACATTAAAACAACATCACATCATCATCACAATGACATCACATCATCACAACATCATCCTTTCCACTAGTGCTGGGCAATATGGCCTAAAAATCACATCAAAATGTTTTCATACTTATGGACGATTTACGATATATACCTTGATTTAACAAAAATGTTTTCTCTAAATAAGCTTTGTTGTACAATTAAAGGTCAAATGCATTGCATTTCAAACAGTCAGCAATCTAATGAATTCAGGGTGTGTCAAATTAGGCTAAATACAGTATAAGCCCCACTAATAATTACATTATTTTATTAAAATAGTTTAACCTGCTTTTTTGCAATAATCACTGATCTGGCTTTGAAGTCCGTCTATGAAAATGCCCTTTTTGTTACAAATTTAACCAGAACCGTGCATAATACACATTCACTAAAAATGATCAACTTGAAGCATCTTGAAGAACAACCTGGCCTTAAATGGCCATGTACTCTTATACTCTACACCCGGCACAGCCAGAAGAGGACTGGCCACCCCTGGTTCCTCTCTAGGTTTCTTTCTAGGTTCCTGCCTTTCTAGGGAGTTTTTCCTAGCCACCCTGTTTCTACATCTGCATTGCTTGCTGTTTGGGGTTTTAGGCTGGGTTTCTGTATAGCACATGTAAAAAGGGCTTTGTAAATACATTTGGTTGATTGATTCTTACAGCAGGTGTTATAGAAAATTAACACAGGTCTCACGAATAATCTCACAAGCCCACGTGCTAGTGAGTAGCCAGCTAATCTTTATATTTCAAGTTGAGCCAACTTGGATCTAGTTGCTAGCTTGAAGAGTTGAAGCGCTACGAACACAACCTCCAACTGCTAACAGCATGTTAGCCTGTACAAAAATCAAGTGGCTTACCTTACTTCTCAGAATGAGACTGAGTTGCCAATTCCTTATATAATTGAGTTTTATGCTTATTGCACATTTACAAAACACAGACTTAACAGCTACTATCAAAGTGTTTGGCTACAACGCTGCTAGCGGTAGGTACGTGCTACAGGAATAGCCACGCGCGATACACTGAGCATCACTTTTCCATAATCAGTGGTCATTGATACTCCTGTTTAAGTAGAGTCTGCTCTGCGCGCAATTTGATTCGTTGAGACATAAAAAGGGTATCTCTAGACAGATTAACTTCTCAATGTGTTTCGGTTGGATCAAACCTCAAATGCAAACAGCGATTTGAAACCACCTGTCAGAGAGGAAGAAGTTATCTCTCAACTTTGTTGGTGTGAGTGGCAGGAGGGTTGGTGTGTGTGTAAACAGAGAGGAAGAGACAAAAGAGAGAGGTTTCACTCGCCATAATCTGTCCAAAATAAGCCCAATGTGTTTCTATGGGCTTATTTTGGACCTTAGCTTGACGCATGACTTCCCGACTTTGGGACAATGAGTCCCGTTGTTAGGGCGGAGTCATGAGTATCTCGTCTTAACATTCAGATCTATGGTGTAAATGGGGAGGTGCACACAGCATAGAAGGAGCGAAGGAGACAAGGCCAAAAAGACAACATGAGAATAAGTGGATTTGATTATTGCATACAGGCAATTTGGAATACCACGCAAAAATATTTGAATTAATCGAATGAATTCGATACATCGTCAAAGCCATAATTTCCATGAAAAAACAATCTGAGGAAAGAGAGAGAGAGCAAGAGAGTGACAGAGAGAGAGAGAGAGAGAGAGAGAGAGAGAGAGAGGGAGAGAGTGATAGGGAGAGAGACACACACAGAGAGAGAGTGAGAGAGTGAGAGAGAGAGAGTGTGAGAGAGAGGGACAGAGTGATACAGAGAGAGAGTGAGAGACAGAGAGAGAGAGAGTGTGAGAGACAGAGGGAGAGAGTGATAAAGAGAAAGAGAGAGAGAGGAAGAATCCTCTACCTTATTTATATTTGACAGTGGAGAAGAGATTATCCCAGCTGTGTAATGATTATCCTGTTTAATCAGCTTCTTGATATGCCAAACCTGTCAAGCGGATGGATTATTTTGGCAAAGGAGAAATACTCACAAACAGGGTTGTAAAGAAATGTGGGTACAACATTTGAGAGAAATAAGCTTTTTGTGCGTATGGAAGATTACTGTGATTTTTTTTAATCTTATGAAACATGGGAGCAACACTTTACATGTTTGGTTTTTATTTTTGTTCAGTGTAAATATATTCTAATCTGTGGTATCATTGCAAAACACACACGCACGCACGCACACGCACCCACCCACACACACACACTTTCGAGCTTTCGGTCCTATATATTTATACATTATAAAAGCAAGATGTAGGAAGCCTGAAGACCACCTGTTTCATCTACTTTGTCTGACTCTGGAAAAAAAGAAAAGAATCCAAAGTTTGAAGGCAAGTAAGAAACTCTGACCAAAAAAAACGATGTTTCTGGAAGTATATTACCTAGCGCGTGTGTTCTGCCGGCTGTCCACGACAGCACATGTTTACCATCCGCCAGACAGCGACGTTATTTAGACTGTCAACATGATACGTCAAACCGGTGCCGTTTTTACACTGATGAGACAAGACGTGGAAATCGGATTTAACAAACAGTCCCGCAGGAACAAACATCGCTGAGTAAGACAGATGACTTCCCACTTCCTTTTTCTCTCTAAAGCTGAGGGACGTTTCATTTCACGCCCCTTAGACAACGCAGCCTTTTCCAGCGGCCTCCGAGGCTTCCTGGCTTACTCACTGTCACTTCAAACTTAGTCTGCGACTCACTCAACTGGGACCCTATTCTCTATATAGTGCATTACTTTTGGCCAGGGACCATAGGGCTATAAGGTCTGCGCCCCGATGGGCACTGGTCAAAAGTAGTGCACTATATAGGAAATAGGGTGCCATTTGGAATACATTTGGAATTTTTCTGCTGCTTGTGTCCTGAACTGCGGAGAAACAACTTCTGTAATATCACTGGGATGAACTAATATTTTGGAAAGGGTCAGTTACACAGCCTGCGCAGCAGTATAACAAACAGCTGTGGTTACAAACGGCTAAATCTCTCAGCCCAGATATTTGCCAACGGAGGAGTTTAACACACATAAAAACAGAAGGACATATGAGCAGACTTGGAGCCACAACAGGAGTAGAGGTAAACCGATTCATCAACATGATTTGAGTCAATTGGAGGTGTACCTGTGGATGTATTTCAAGGCCTACCTTCAAACTCAGAACCTCTTTGCTTGACATCATGGGAAAATCAAAAGAAATCAGCCAAGACCTCCGGAAATAAATTGTAGACCTCCACAAGTCTGGTTCATCCTTGGGAGCAATTTCCAAATGCCTGAAGGTACCATGTTCATCTGTACAAACAATTGTACGCTAGTATAAACACCATGAGACCACGCAGCCGTCATACCGCTCAGGAAGGAGACGCGTTCTGTCTCCTAGAGATGAATGTACTTGTGTGAAATGTGCAAATGAATCCCAAAACAACAGCAAAGGACCTTGTGAAGATGCTGGAGGAAACAGGTACAAAAGTATCTATATCCACAGTAAAACGAGTCCTATATCGACATAACCTGAAAGCCCGCTCAGCAAGGAAGAAGCCACTGCTCAAAAATTGCCATAAAAAAGCCAGACTGCGGTTTGCAACTGTACATGGGGACAAAGATCGTACTTTTTGGAGAAATGTCCTCTGGTCTGATGAAACAAAAATAGAGCTGCTTGGCAATAATGACCATCGTTATGTTTGGAGGAAAAAACAGGGATGCTTGCAAGCTGAAGAACACCATCCCAACCGTGAAGCACGGGAGTGGCAGCATTATGTTGTGGGGATGCTTTGCTGCAGGAAGGACTGGTGCACTTTGCAAAATAGATGGCATCATGAGGTAGGAAAATTATGTGGATATATTGAAGCAACATCTCAAGACATCAGTCAGGAAATTAAAGCTTGGTCGCAAATGGGTCTTCCAAATGGACAATGACCCCAAGCATACTTCCAAAGTTGTGGCAAAATGGCTTAAGGACAACAAAGTCAAGGTATTGTAGTGGCCATCACAAAGCCCTGACCTCAATCCCATAGACCATTTGTGTGCAGAGCTGAAAAAGCGTATGCGAGCAAGGTGGCCTACAAACCTGACTCAGTTACACCAGCTCTATCAGGAGGAATGGGCCAAAATGCACACACCTTATTGTGGGAGGCTTGTGGAAGGCTACCTGAAACGTTTGACCCAAGTTAAACAATTTAAAGGCAATGCTACCAAATACTAATTGAGTGTATGTAAACTTCTGACCCACTGGGAATGTGATGAAAGAAATAAAAGCTGAAATAAATCCTTCTCCCTACTATTATTCTGACATTTCACATTTTCAAAATAAAGTGGTGATCCTAACTGACCTAAGACACACACATTTTTACTTGGATTAAATGTCAGGAATTGTGAAAAACTGAGTTTAAATGTATTTGGCTAAGGTGTATGTAAACTTCCGACTTCAACTGTACCTAACCATAAACATCAATGCCTTTCTGAAAATCAATACACAGAAGTAATTTTTTTAAACCTGCACATTTAGTTGAAAGAAATTAATGTTACCAGAATATATTAACTAGAGAAATTGTGTCACTTCACTTGCGTTCATTGCACGCAGAGTCAGGGTATATGCAACAGTTTGGGCCGCCTGGCTCGGTGCGAACTAATTTGCCAGAATTTTATATAATTATGACATAACATTGAAGGTTGTGCAATGTAACAACAATATTTAGACTTCGGGTTGCCACCCATTCTATAAAATACGGAACAGTTCCATATTGAAAGAATAAACATTTGTTTTCGAAATGATATTTTCCGGATTTGACCATATTAATGACCAAAGGCTCGTATTTCTGTGTTTATTATATTATAATTAAGTCTATGATTTGATATTTGATTGAGCAGTCTGACTGAGCAGTGGTAGTATAGCAGCAGGCTCGTAAGCAGTTTTTCAAACTTTACTGCGTTTGCCAGCAGCTCGTAGCAATGCTTGAATCAATGCTTGAATCACAGCGCTATTTATGACTTCAAGCCTATCAACTCCTGAGATTAGGCTGGCAATACTAAAGTGCCTATTGGAATATCCAATAGTCAAAGGTATATGAAATACAAATGATATATAGACCCTATATACACTGATCAAAAAAATAAAGGGAACACTTAAACAACACAATGTAACTCCAAGTCAATCACACTTCTGTGAAATCAAACTGTCCACTTAGGAAGCAACACTGATTGACAATAAATTTCACAGGCTGTTGTGCAAATGGAATAGACAAAAGGTGGAAATTATAGGCAATTAGTAAGACACCCCCAAAAAAGGAATGGTTCTGCAGGTGGTGACCACACACCACTTCTCAGTTCCTATGCTTCCTGGCTGATGTTTTGGTCACTTTTGAATGCTGGCGGTGCTTTCACTCTAGTGGTAGCATGAGACGGAGTCTACAACCCACACAAGTGGCTCAGGTAGTGCAGTTCATCCAGGATGGCACATCAATGCGAGCTTTGAAAAAGGTTGGTTGTGTCTGTCAGCGTAGTGTCCAGAGCATGGAGGCACTACCAGGAGACAGGCCAGTACATCAGGAGACGTGGAGGAGGCCAACAACCCAGCAGCAAGACCTCTACCTCCACCTTTGTGCAAGGAGTGGCACTGCCAGAGCGCTGCAAAATGACCTCCAGCAGATTGACTTGGAGTTACATTGTGTTGTTTAAGTGTTCCCTTTATTTTTTTGAGCAGTGTATATATATATAGAGAGAGAGAGAAATAAATTGGACTATTAATCGATATCGGCTTTTTTTGGTCCTCCAATAATCTGTATTGGTATCGGCGTTGAAAAATCATAGTCGGTCGACCTCTAAACAGGAGGGTCCAATTATGTGCCCGTAAAGATGCCCGGGACTGGCATCATCCCTGGCGGTAGCCAACACCAACCAGCTGCTGCCATCTTCTCACAGGAGACAAAGGTTTCTGCCAGCTTGCGCCTGATGTCACAACTACAGAGGTGTGTGTGTGTGTGTGTGTGTGTGTGTGTGTGTGTGTGTGTGTGTGTGTGTGTGTGTGTGTGTGTGTGTGTGTGTGTGTGTGTGTGTGGCTGAACTGAAGCCGTCTCGTTGCCTTGGCGACTGGAATACAACCCAGGTAGGTAGATGAATCCTTACCACTCCAAGGAGATGGAGCGAGTGTCTGGATGGGGGGGGGGGGCTAAAGAAAGGAACTTGGAGAGAGGGAGGTCTCTGTGGGCTGGTGAACCCAATTTAGTCTGCCTTGAGTCACCAGGCAGTGAAATGACAAATGAAGTACAGCAGAGCCATCCGGTGTACTACACATGGAGGTATCAGGAAATAATGCCGGTGGCAAGGCGCACTTTAACGGCCAAGCAAAATAACAACAGCAAAGAGAACACACATCCGTAACGTACCCAAACGCCCCCAGTCCCTTTCAGAACAAACACAAGAACAAAGACAAAGTGAAGGAGGAGACAGAAGTAGCTGGAGTGAAATGATGTGGTGCAGTTTGAACACACGGGTTATAGCAGACCTAGGTTCAGATTCTATGCAAAATCATGTTACAGTGAGCTCCAAAAGTATTGGGACAGTGACATATGTTGTTGTTTTGGCGCTGTACTCTAGCACTTTGGATTTGAAATGATACATTTCAGGCCACACGGTTCATGTGCAGACTGTCAGCTTTCATTTGCATCCATATAGAGTGAATCGTTTAGAAATTACAGCAGTTTTTGTACATAGACCCCCAAAATACTACACTTGTTTTTCTCAAGTCTACCAACCTTGACAGCAGGCCTGCCAGCTAAGACAGTTAGACAAACTAGCTACTCTAAGCTGAAATGGCGTCTTGGTAGATAGTTATGAGGTTTGAGGATCGGGGCTGTTGGATTACTAGAATTTATTGGTTACTTTACATGTGTAAGGAATGTATATGTTGGTGTCAATGAAGGGTGAATAGGAACTTGGTGTGTGGAAAACTTATATAATATACATATTTGTGCTTGTGTAGTCTTTGCAGCTGTATGACACAGTGGGTGAATAAACTTGGTTTGAGCTTTTTCTAGTCACCCGTTTGTTTTTACTCTATTAGTTCAGAGCCTAACAGGACCCTATCTGGGATAGCTAAAACTTGTGGCTAGTAGTATTACAGAGAAAAAACAACCCCCACAAATGTAATCGCAAAATGACAAATCTAAGGGGGCATGTGTCTTTTTCCCTCTATGGGCATGACGCTTTTGGGTTTGTGTGTGGGGTGGTGTGTGTGCGTCAGTCTGTGTGTGTCAGTGTGTGCTGTGTGTGTGTCTGCTCTGGGAGAAGGAACACCTGTGAGCTCACTGCTCAATGCCTAGCTGGACCAGCACAACAACACCTGCTGGTAAGTATACAGTCATACAGCAGTAGAGTATCATTTCATCAGATTACATCAGAGGTACATCAGGGTTACATCAGGGTTACATCAGGGTTACATCAGTGTTACATCAGTGTTACAGCAGGGTTACATCAGGGTTACAGCAGGGTTACAGCAGGGTTACAGCAGGGTTACATCAGGGTTACAGCAGGGTTACATCAGGGTTACAGCAGGGTTACAGCAGGGTTACATCAGGGTTACAGCAGGGTTACATCAAAAGTACATCAGGGTTACATCAGGGTTACATCAAAGGTCCATCAGAGGTACATCAGGGTTACATCAGGGTTACATCAGGGTTACATCAGGGTTACATCAGAGGTACATCAGGGTTACATCAGGGTTACAGCAGGGTTACAGCAGGGTTATATCAGGGTTACATCAAGGTTACACCAGAAGTACATCAGGGTTACATCAAGGTTACACCAGAGGTACATCAGGGTTACATCAAGGTTACACCAGAGGTACATCTGGGTTACAGCAGGGTTGCATCAAAGGTACATCAGGGTTACATCAAGGTTACACCAGAGGTACATCAGGGTTACATCAGGGTTACATCAGGGTTACATCAGGGTTACATCAGGGTTACATCAAGGTTACACCAGAGGTACATCAGGGTTACATCAAGGTTACACCAGAGGTACATCAGGGTTACAGCAGGGTTGCATCAAAGGTACATCAGGGTTACATCAGGGTTGCATCAAAGGTACATCAGAGGTACATCAGGGTTATATCAGGGTTACAGCAGGGTTGCATCAAAGGTACATCAGGGTTACATCAGGGTTGCATCAAAGGTACATCAAAGGTACATCAGGGTTACAGCAGGGTTGCATCAAAGGTACATCAGAGGTACATCAGGGTTATATCAGGGTTACATCAAGGTTACACCAGAGGTACATCAGGGTTACAGCAGGGTTGCATCAAAGGTACATCAGGGTTACATCAAGGTTACACCAGAGGTATATCAGGGTTACATCAGGGTTACATCAGGGTTACATCAGGGTTACATCAGGGTTACATCAAGGTTACACCAGAGGTACATCAGGGTTACATCAAGGTTACACCAGAGGTGCATCAGGGTTACATCAAGGTTACACCAGAGGTACATCAGGGTTACATCAAGGTTACACCAGAGGTACATCAGGGTTACAGCAGGGTTACATCAGAGGTGCATCAGGGTTACAGCAGGGTTACATCAGAGGTACATCAGGGTTACATCAAGGTTACATCAGAGGTACATCAGGGTTACATCAAGGTTACACCAGAGGTACATCAGGGTTACAGCAGGGTTACATCAGAGGTACATCAGGGTTACATCAGGGTTACATCAGAGTTACATCAGTTACATCAGTTACATCAGTTACATCACTACATCAGTTACATCATTACATCAGTTACATCAGTTACATCACTACATCAGTTACATCAGTTACATCAGTTACATCAGTTACATCAGTTACATCAGTTACATCAGTTACATCAGTTACATCAGTTACATCACTACATCAGTTAAATCAGTTACATCACTACATCAGTTACATCAGTTACATCAGTTACATCAGTTACATCAGTTACATCCAGATGTACATCAGTTACATCAAGGTTACACTCAGAGGTACATCAGTTACATCAAGTTACACTCAGAGGTACATCAGTTACATCAAGGTTACACTCAGAGGTACATCAGTTACATCAGTTACATCACTACATCAGTTACATCAGTTACATCACTACATCAGTTACATCAGTTACATCACTACATCAGTTACATCAGTTACATCAGAGTACATCAGTTACATCAAGTTACAACCAGAGGTACATCAGGGTTACAGCAGGGTTACATCAGAGGTACATCAGGGTTACATCAGGGTTACATCAGAGGTACATCAGGGTTACATCAAGGTTACACCAGAGGTACATCAGGGTTACATCAGGGTTACATCAGGGTTACATCAGGGTTACATCAAAGGTACATCAGGGTTACAGCAGGGTTACATCAGGGTTACATGAGGGTTACATCAGAGGTACATCAGGGTTACATCAGGTTACATCAGGGTTACATCAGAGGTACATCAGGGTTACATCAGAGGTACATCAGGGTTACATCAAAGGTACATCAGGGTTACATCAGGGTTACAGCAGGGTTACATCAGGGTTACATCAGGGTTACACCAGGGTTACATCAAAGGTACATCAGGGTTACATCAGAGGTACATCAGGGTTACATCAGGGTTACATCAGAGGTACATCAGGGTTACATCAAAGGTACGTCAGGGTTACATCAGGGTTACATCAGGGTTACATCAGGGTTACAGCAGGGTTACATCAGGGTTACATCAAAGGTACATCAGGGTTACAGCAGGGTTACATCAGGGTTACAGCAGGGTTGCACCAGGGTTACAGCAGGGTTGCATCAGGGTTACAGCAGGGTTGCACCAGGGTTACAGCAGGGTTGCACCAGGGTTACAGCAGGGTTGCACCAGGGTTGCACGAGGGTTACAGCAGGGTTGCATCAGGGTTACAGCAGGGTTGCATCAGGGTTACAGCAGGGTTGCACCAGGGTTACAGCAGGGTTGCATCAGGGTTACAGCAGGGTTGCACCAGGGTTACAGCAGGGTTGCATCAGGGTTACAGCAGGGTTGCACCAGGGTTACAGCAGGGTTGCATCAGGGTTACAGCAGGGTTGCACCAGGGTTACAGCAGGGTTGCATCAGGGTTACAGCAGGGTTGCACCAGGGTTACAGCAGGGTTGCACCAGGGTTACAGCAGGGTTGCACCAGGCTTGCATTAGGTTACTGTACTGCTTGGGTATTCATCATCACATCACTGTATAAATAGACATGGTAAAAGTAAAAGCATTTCGCTGCACCTGTTTTAACATCTGCTAATCTGTGTAGACGACAAATAAACCATTTTTAAAGTTGGTGATCTCTCTCTCTCTCTCTCTCTCTCTCTCTCTCTCTCTCTCTCTCTCTCTCTCTCTCTCTCTCTCTCTCTCTCTCTCTCTCTCTCTCTCTCTCTCTCTCTCTCTCTCTCTCTCTCTCTCTCTCCCCCCCTCTGTCTTTTTATTGCAGATCAGTAACAAAAAAAAATGCCATGCAGCCTCTCCTCTCCAGAGCAATGGACACTACACTCTGCTGTAAATCCTTATGGTGCTGCAAGGATGTTTCATGTTCTGCTTGTAGAACTCCAAGCTTACACACACACACACACGCACACGCACACGCACACGCACACACACACACACAGCGTTAGGACCGAGGGCAGCAGGAATCTTTCTGCTGGACGGACATTGGGAAGAGTGTGTGTAATGTAGAGAGGGAGTGATGGGAGTCAGGGTATGCCCCCCTGAAACACTGCTAGCAGTGGGACATGGCATTCAGCGTTAATAAAAGGGTCTGGGGGGAGGAGGATAACCCCCTTACTGTCACACACAGACACACTCTCTCAAACACACACACACACGGCGCACCACATGTTTCCTGTCAGATATAGATGATGTTTGACCCTGAGCAGTGTGCATAGCCATCCTTGTTGAATAATGCAACAGGACATTTAAGCTCCCGTGTAAAGGGCATTATATGGGAAAAGCTCAGGGGAGAGAGAGAGAGAGAGAGAAAGATACATTAATTCACAGAGCAGCAGCTGGAGGGAGCCTGGCTGGCTACTACATTACAGGGGGGCTGGCTACTACATTACAGGGGGGCTGGCTACTACATTACAGGGGGGCTGGCTACTACATTACAGGGAGGCTGGCTGGCTACTACATTGCAGGGAGGCTGGCTACTACATTACAGGGAGGCTGGCTACTACATTACAGGGAGGCTGGCTACTACATTACAGGGAGAGTGGCTGGCTACTACATTACAGGGGGGCTGGCTACTACATTACAGGGGGGCTGGCTACTACATTACAGGGGGGCTGGCTACTACATTACAGGGGGGCTGGCTACTACATTACAGGGAGGCTGGCTGGCTACTACATTACAGGGAGGCTGGCTACTACATTACAGGGAGGCTGGCTACTACATTACAGGGAGGCTGGCTACTACATTACAGGGAGAGTGGCTGGCTACTACATTACAGGGGGGCTGGCTACTACATTACAGGGAGGCTGGCTACTACATTACAGGGAGGCTGGCTGGCTACTACATTATAGGGGGGCAGGCTGGCTACTACATTACAGGGGGGCTGGCTACTACATTACAGGGAGGCTGGCTGGCTACTACATTACAGGGAGGCTGGCTGGCTACTACATTACAGGGAGGCTGGCTACTACATTACAGGGAGGCTGGCTACTACATTACAGGGAGGCTGGCTACTACATTACAGGGAGAGTGGCTGGCTACTACATTACAGGGGGGCTGGCTACTACATTACAGGGAGGCTGGCTACTACATTACAGGGAGGCTGGCTGGCTACTACATTATAGGGGGGCAGGCTGGCTACTACATTACAGGGGGGCTGGCTACTACATTACAGGGAGGCTGGCTGGCTACTACATTACAGGGAGGCTGGCTGGCTACTACATTACAGGGAGGCTGGCTGGCTACTACATTACAGGGAGGCTGGCTGGCTACTACATTATAGGGGGGCTGGTTGGCTACTACATTATAGGGGGGCTGGCTGGCTACTACATTTTAGGGGGGCAGGCTGGCTACTACATTATAGGGGGCTGGCTGGCTACTACATTATAGGGGGGCTGGCTGGCTACTACATTACAGGGGGGCTGGCTGGCTACTACATTATAGGGGGGCTGGTTGGCTACTACATTATAGGGGGGCAGCCTGGCTACTACATTATAGGGGGGCAGGCTGGCTACTACATTATAGGAGGGCTGGTTGGCTACTACATTACAGGGTTTCTGGCTGGCTACTACATTACAGGGTGTCTGGCTGGCTACTACATTACAGGGAGGCTGGCTGGCTACCACATTATAGGGGAGCTGGCTGGCTACCACATTATAGGGTAGCTGGTTGGCTACTACTTTATAGGGCTGGCAGGCTGGCTACTACATTATAGGGGGGCAGGTTGGCTACTACATTATAGGGGGCAGGCTGGCTACTACATTATAGGGGGGCTGGCTGGCTACTACATTATAGGGGGGCTGGCTGGCTACTACATTACAGGAGGGCTGGCTGGCTACTACATTATAGGGGGCCTGGCTGGCTACTACATTATAGGGGGGCAGGCTGGCTACTACATTATAGGGGGCTGGCTGGCTACTACATTATAGGGGGGCAGGCTGGCTACTACATTATAGGGGGCTGGCTGGCTACTACATTATAGGGGGCAGGCTGGCTACTACATTATAGGGGGCTGGCTGGCTGGCTACTACATTATAGGGGGGCTGGCTGGCTACTACATTACAGGGGGGCTGGCTGGCTACTACATTATAGGGGGCCTGGCTGGCTACTACATAATGGGGGGCAGGCTGGCTACTACATTACAGGGAGGCTGGCTGGCTACTACATTATAGGGGGGCCGGCTGGCTACTACATTATAGGGGGCTGGCTGGCTACTACATTATAGGGGGGCAGGCTGGCTACTACATTATAGGGGGCTGAATGGCTACTACAATATAGGGGGGCTGGCTGGCTACTACATTACAGGGGTCCTGGCTGGCCACTACATTACAGGCTGGCTACTACATTACAGGGAGGTTGGCTGGCTACTACATTATAGGGGGGCAGGTTGGCTACTACATTACAGGGGGGCTGGCTACTACATTATAGGGGGCCTGGCTGGCTACTACATTATTGGGGGCCTGGCAACTACATTACAGGGGGGCTGGCTGGCTACTACATTATAGGGGGCCTGGCTACTACATTATAGGGGGACAGGCTGGCTACTACATTATAGGGGGGCAGGCTGGCAACTACATTACAGGGGGCCTTGCTACTACATTACAGGGAGCCTGGCTGGCTACTACATTATAGGGGGGCTAGCTGGCTACTACATTATAGGGGGCCTGGCTACTACATTACAGGGGGCTGGCTGGCTACTACATTATAGGGGGGCCGGCTGGCTACTACATTATAGGGGGCCTGGCTACTACATTACTGGGGGGCTGGCAGGCTACTACATTACAGGGAGGCTGGCTGGCTACTACATTATAGGGGGCCTGGCTAATACATTACAGGGGGGCAGGCTGGCTACTACATTATAGGGGGGCTGGCTGGCTACTACATTATAGGGGGCCTGGCTGGCTACTACATTATAGGGGGGCAGGCAACTACATTACAGGGGGGATGGCTGGCTACTACATTATAGGGGGCCTGGCTGGCTACTACATTATAGGAGGCAAGCTGGCCACTACATTACAGGGGGGCTGGCTGGCTACTACATTACAGGGGGGCTGGCTGGCTAATACATTACAGGGGGGCTGGTTGGCTACTACATTACAGGGGGGCCGGCTGGCTACTACATTACAGGGGGGCTGGCTACTACATTATAGGGAGCCTGGCTACTACATTATAGGGCGGCAGGCTGGCTACTACATTACAGTGGAGCTGGCTGGCTACTTCATTACAGGGGGGCTGGCTGGCTACTACATTACAGGGTGCCTGGCTGGCTACTACATTACAGGGAGGTTGGCTGGCTACTACATTATATGGGGGCAGGCTGGCTACTACATTACAGGGGGTCTGGCTGGCTACTACATTATAGGGGGTCTGGCTGGCTACTACATTACAGGGGGCTGGCTGGCTACTACATTATAGGGGGTCTGGCTGGCTACTACATTATAGGGGGCCTGGCTGGCTACTACATTACAGGGGGGCTGGCTGGCAACTACACAATGGGGGGCTTGCTGGCTACTACATTACAGGGGGGCTGGCTGGCTACTACATTACAGGGGGGCTGGCTGGCAACTACATAATGGGGGGCTGGCTGGCTACTACATTACAGGGGGGCTGGCTGGCTACTACATTATAGGGGGGCAGGCTGGCTACTACATTACAGGGGGTCTGGCTGGCTACTACATTATAGGGGGACTGGCTGGCTACTACATTACAGGGGGCAGGCTGGCTACTACATTATAGGGGGCCTGGCTGGCTACTATATTACAGGGGGGCTGGCTGGCTACTACATTACATGGGGGCTGGCTGGCAACTACATAATGGGGGGCTGGCTGGCTACTACATTACAGGGGGGCTGGCTACTACAGAAGCCTGAGGATGGGTGGCTCTTTCACTCAAGGTGACAGAGCGAGTGACTGTTGAAATAACACGACAACCCCCTTCGCACAAACACACACACACACACTCACATACACACAGAGTCAGACACATATACACACACAAACACACACACACACAGAGTCAGATAGGTGTACACAGACACATTCTCAATCACGAAGTGAAGGTCAAGCATCCCTTCAGATAGCTACATGGTGGGATGAAGACACAGAGAGGGTAATGGCTTCCGAGGCAGAGCAATGGCCTTGTTGGAGTTCACCAACCGAGTCAGACACACACACACACAAACACACTCGCCCACCGAGACCATCCCCAGTACCAGGGGCAAGGGGGAATGGACTCAATAGAGAGCAATGTAACACTCTGTGTGAACCACAATTGGGAGAGTAGGGCATGGAATATGAAGTGTGCTGGATATTATACCAGCAAAATAGCTCATCATCCTTCTCAAATCCAGCTTCAAACGTACAGCCTAATGTATAGGCTGAGGTTGGTTTCGAGGTGTGGGCGATTGAACTTAATGTCTTGTCGTTATTAAAATGCCTTTTGGTGCACATTCAAGTAGAGTACAGCAGGGGTACGATTAGCCGGGTTAAAATGCCTCTTGGATGGCTTTTCGTCAGCAAGGCACACACAAACACACACATACTCTTCTCGAGGCATTGTCACCAGGAAGAGGTCAGAGCACAGTGGCAGGACTGCCATTTTCATCCAGGTTTGTTCACAGACGCCCACACTCCCCCCCCCCCCCCCCCCCCCCCCCCGGACAGCGGTGGATGGATGAGTGTTCTGGAGCAATAGAGATGGAGGAAGGGAGAGAGAGGTCGTGGGTGGACAGAGATAGAGAGGGGGGAGACAAAGAGAGAGAGAAAGAGAGAGAGAGAGAGAGAGACGGAGGGAGGGTGTGTGAGGAAGAGAAAAGGTTCAGTCAGAGAGAGCGAGAGAGAAGGAGAGAGAGACTATCACTTTGCGACCACTGCTGATGTAAAAATGGCTTTATAAAATACATTTGATTGATTGATTGCTTTGAGAGATTATAGTGAGAGAGCGAGCGAGAGCGCAAGAGAGGGGGATAGAATGAAACCAGCCGTAGCCTAACTATGTCATGATCAATGTAAGTAGGGGGAGTGCATACTGAGTCGTGGCTTGGGACTATTTCTGCCTGCCATGATTCAGCACAGCATCAGGTCCCATCAGGCCTGCCCCTCAGCGGAACTCAACAGCAGCAGCGTCACAACCACACCACCTTAGTGACAGATACAGTGGGGAGAACAAGTATTTGATACACTGCCGATTTTGCAGGTTTTCCTAATTACAAAGCATGTAGAGGTCCGCAATTTTTTATCATAGGTACACTTCAACTGTGAGAGACGGAATCTAGAAAATCACATTGTAGGATTTTTAAGTCATTCATTTGCATTAATTTGCAAGTTTTTCTTTAAGAAGCCCTCCTGTTCTCCACTCATTACCTGAATTAACTGCACCTGTTTGAGCTCGTTAACTGTATAAAAGACACCTGTCCACACACTCAATCAAACAGACTCCAACCTCTCCACAATGGCCAAGACCAGAGAGCTGTGTAAGGACATCAGGGATAACATTGTAGACCTGCACAAGGCTGGGATGGGCTACAGGACAATAGGCAAGCAGCTTGGTGAGAAGGCGACAACTGTTGGCACAATTATTAGAAAATGGAAGAAGTTCCTCTACATCCTCTACGTGCTTTGTAAGTAGGAAAACCTGCAAAATCGGCAGTGTATCAAATACTTGTTCTCCCCACTGTATGTGCTTCTGAGGCACCCCCAAAACTTCAAATCCTTATTGCCCCAGCCCCAGCTCTATGTTTGGCTTCGACAGAATGACGTGTTTGATGTTGCTGCTTTTCTGTGTCTGTCTGTCTGTCTGTCTGTCTGTCTGTCTGTCTGTCTGTGTCTTTCTCTCTCCTTCTCTCTCCCTGTCTACTTCACTCAGGATTTGGAGCGTTACTTCATTCCTTTTTTCAGAGGGAGGGGAGTGAAAGAGAGATTTTTAAATCAACAGTGTTCAAAGGAGGATGGTTGGATGGAATGATGAGGGGGGGAAGGCGGGAAGCGTGTCGGGACAGAGGGCCCATTGATTCACTTCATTAAGTGGATCAATACAGACCGCAGGAGAAGTTCACGGGTGTCCCGTTGATCATTTCCACATCCCCCGAACCCCCAGATACAGCTGTAACATAACTAATGTTGAATGTACCGATTCTAAAATACCTCAAATCAGCCCGCGCCTTCATCAGGGTACCAGTGCACTGCTTCTTAAGATCAACAGGCAAATATTTTGTCTTCTTTTTCAGCCGAGGCACGTTTCCTCTGGAGAACCTGAGCATCGTCAACAACATGATATATGTACGCCGGAACCAACGGTTGGAGGGAAACTGAAAGAATCAAGAATTAGCACCGAGAGATGAGTCTGATGCAGAAACAATCCCCGTTGACCACTCCGCTCAGCGAAATGAAAAGGGACTAGAATAGAGCCCTCGCTTTGTTGGAAAGCAACTGAAACTATCAGCTCAAACAGAAGGATCAACTCGGACTCTGTTGTTGTAGATAAGAGTCCCATGTGCTTGAACAGCACAGCGCAGCACAGCAGAGTAACTGGCGCTTTAGTTGGCCTTGGTGGTTTCCAACGCTCCTGGGCGCTAGATGGTAGCTTCCGTTCTACCACGTGCAGAGAAGAAGAGAAAAGGACAGGTGGGTAGACATTAAACGAGGTACAAGGAGTGCTGCTTACTCCTTAAGCCACTGTTCTACCTCCCAGGTGTCCCTTTAGGAGAACGTGCCTTAGTTTTGTTACTTAACAGATGGCTACCAATCCACATCCCTCCCCAAAATCAAAACCCCCCAAAATTACACAACAGCTCTTTTTTTTTTATATATCTTCAAGACCTACTGTTTGAAGTGAATACCTCTGATGTATGATGCATGAGCCAAACTTTAGTGTGCCACTCAATCGAGAACATGGCGCCCTCCGATGTTTCCAATTTCCGAGAGCTCTTTACCATTTTCAGCTGCTAAAAGGCCTTGTTTAATGCATCTGTCTCGCGAATACAACATGCAGTTCAGGTCTATCAATCATTTTCAGGTCTTTTTTTAAGGCGTACCGGTGAGGAACTTTGGACAGGGTCGTGGAAACGCTATCTATCGTCGGTACGTAACCTTGGACACACGCTGTTGCCTAATCCGGAGTCCCCACAGTGAATGCTTATGAATCAACAGTGTTGTCTGAGTGTCATTTCACTCTCGCGGGGCCATTTTCGCCTATGCAATCCTCTTCTGATGTGAGCAGGCCCATGATTTGCTACTCGCCACATTATCAGTCCAGCAAAAACTGGTTCATAGCTATAGCCTAGTCATCGTCCGAAAAGTCTCCTGACCCTATGTGACATGCAGAGCATATGTCATCCATGAGTAGCAGTGAACCTGTAGTTTCATGCAGGGGTGATTCCCTTCAAGATTGGTTTGGTGTGGTTGGGGGCACCAGTGAGTGGAAAGGGGTCTGTGGGAGACGAATTGAGTGTGGCAAAGGGAGCGTGACCAACGTGTGTACGGTTAGAATGTGACAACCCGTATAGCAGAGACACGCTTGGGAGCAGGCAGCCAGCCAGCTGTGGGGTCATGGGGTAAACTACAGTCCATGCTCTGATACACTCCAGACAGAATCCTAACCACCTGAATCCTCACCTGTTATATAGTGAAGAGGAAACTTGGTATCAGAGAGAAAAGAGGGAAACTTGATATCAGAGAGAAAATAATGGGAAAACTTGATATCAGAGACAAAATAATGGGAAAAGTTGATATCAGAGAGATTGGACAGAATGTAATTTGTTTCACCAAAGAGAAGTTCCAATCGAGAGCATGTCAATTATAACATTAATAAATTAGTTCTGATTTGTGATAAACTGAATGTTTTCTTCCTTTTGTTCGTTTAAAAAAAAATCTAGATTTTACTTTGCTGAAACACGTCCAGACGAGTCAATATGGAAATGTGACGATGGCCAAACAACTTCTTGATTTGATCTGTGAGTTGCTCTTTCTCCCGAATCTACTTCGATCTGTGGCGAACACGCAGCTGTCAATAATCCTGCCTAGGCATATGAAGAACAGAGCAGAGCTGTTGAGGACAAGTCTACAGACAATAGTTCATGCCCAAGAGGGATGCTCCACTCACAGACAACTCATTGGCGAGAGTGACTGTATCAGACATGTACACGGTCAGTCCTCCACGGCAGACATAGGCTAAACAAAGAGTATCTATAGAAAGAGCCAGGAGTTTTTCATAAACATATCACCTGACCATGTAAAACTCTGGACCCTAGTTATGTAGGCCCTGGTTACATCCATACCACATGGTTAGGAGGAAAAACACCTGGCCCTAACTACAGATTGAACAACTATGGGCGGTATAAATGTATGGCATCCAGTCGATGTCAGATTCAATATTTATTATGAGGTAGCCCGCAGTAAGCTTCCAGTTGTAATTTGACAGAGATCGAAATCCCAGCCAACTCTGATAAGCCCGGGGAAGCTCAGACACAACTTGTAATTAAGTGAACAACCTGAAATGGAGTTCTCATCCGGCAGACATACAGCGTTCGGGCCGCTAGACATCCAATGACAGGAAACTTGGGATCTGAATCACCGTGTTCTTCTTCGTTCTTTTTTTTGGGGTGTGTTTTTGTTCTACCTTGGTATTATTTGGTATTACATTGTTGCGGCTAGAGCTTGCGAGAAAGGCATTTATTTCACCGTGGCATTAAAACTTGAAAACATCAGAGATTAAAATATAGAGTTGGGCAATATGCAAGGGGGTTATACAACTACACC